>NC_087217.1:64100825-64175825 GCF_015104395.2 Macrobrachium nipponense | reverse complement strand
TGCAGCTGAAGTAGCCATTACTTTTAATAAAGTATTATTATTATTATTATTATTATTATTATTATTATTATTATTATTATATTATTAGATGAAACCTATGATTATGGAACAAGTCCCCCCTCAGGAGCCATCAATTTGAAATTCAAGCTTCCAAAGAATACGAAATACGTAAACAGTCCTTCGCCAAATGCACCGCCCGACGAAAGATTCCGAAATTCAATTTAGCTTCGAATGTGTTGCAAGTTCTCTTCTCAATTTTATATTTCTCAAGTTCTATTTTCTTTTATTACGATTTTATCTAGCCATTGGCTCCGCTTTTGCAGAATAACAAGAGAGGTCCCTTGATGTGGAATTCTAAAAGGGAAAGCTACATGGAGAAGGGTTTCCGAAAAATTTTCTCTTCCAAAATTTTATTTTGAAAAGTCGTTCATATCTTATATTCCTTCTGTGTTGTGTCGCATCTGTTTACTTTCTTTTAACCCTTAAACGCCGAAGCGGTAAAAATCAAAAACTCCCCCGAATTCCGGAGCCGGTTTTGAGTGAGCGCGGAAGCGGAAAAAATAATTTTTTCAAAAAATCACAGCGCGCTTAGTTTTGAAGATTAAGAGTTCATTTTTGGCTCCTTTTTTTGTCATTGCCTGAAGTTTAGTATGCATCATCAAAATGAAAAATAATATCATTATCATATGTAAAATAAGGCGATATATGGTAGCGCAAAAAAAAAAAATCATACATAATTGTATTAAAATCACGCTGTGCAAAAAACGGTAAAAGCTAACGAGTTTCATTTTTTTTCGTTGTATTTTACACTAAATTGCAATCATTTTTATATATAATACATTGTAAAACAATAAAAGCAACACCGGAAAAATATTATCACAAAATTATGTACGAATTCGTAACGCGAGGACGTAAAAAAATGTTTTTTTCAAAAATTCACCGTAACTCTAAATATTGTTCTAGAGACTTCCAACTTGTTTCAAAATGAATACAAATGATTGAATATTACGATACTGTAAGAGTTTTAGCTTACAATTGCGTTTTTCGACCATTTCGGTAGTCAAAGTTGACCGAACGTGGTTTTTTTTCTATTTATCGTGATTTATATGCAAATATTTCGAAAATGAGAAAAGCTACAACCTTCAAATATTTTTCCTTTTATTTTACATGAAATTGCGCACATTTTCATATAGAAAACTCTATGAAATGCCTAATATGAAACGGAGCAAATTTTCCGAGAATTCGATGTACGCAATTCGGAGATTTATGGCGGAGAATCCGCGCGCGGAGAGAAGGAAAGTTTTTTTCATAAATTCACCATAAATCGAAATATTGTGCTAGAGACTTCCAATTTGTTGCAAAATGAAGGTAAATGATTGAAATTATTGAAAACTAAAAATAAGAGTTTTAGCTTACAATTGCGGCTTTTTTCAACCATTGTCGGTAGAGTCAAAGTTGACCGTACGTGGGTTTTTTTTCTATTTCTCTGTGATTTATATGCAAATATTTCGAAAATGAGAAAAGCTACAACCTTCAATTATTTTTCTTTGTATTCTACATGAAATTGCGCACATTTTCATATATAAAACTTTATGTAACGGCTAGTTTAAAATGGTGCAAACATTACCCACAATCGCACGTATTATTTTTCGGAAGAGTTACCGCGCGGACGTAAGGAAAATGTTATTTTTTTCATAAATTCACCATAAATCGAAATATTGTGCTAGAGACTTCAAATTTGTTACAAAATGAAAGGTAATGATTGAATATTACTAAAATAGAAGAGTTTTTAGCTTACAATTTGCGTTTTTTCGACCATTTCGTAGAGTAAAATAAACGAAGGTTGAAAAATTTTTAAATTGTCACTATCCAATTTTATATGAAAATATTTCAAAACTGATGAAAGCTACAACCATGGGTGTTTTTAGTTGTATTGTGCATGAAATTGCGCACATTTCCATATATAAAACTTTATGTAACGGCTAATTTTAAAATGGTGCAAACATTACCACAATCGCATGTATGATTTTTTTTCGGAAGAGTTACAGCGCGGACATAAGGAAAATGTTTTTTCATAATTTCACCATAAATCGAAATATTGTGCTAGAGACTTCCAATTTGTTGCAAAATTAAGGTAAATAGTTGAATATTACTACAATATAAGCGTTTTAGCTTACAATTGCGTTTTTCGACCATTTCGGTAGAGTCAAAGTTGACCGAAGGTTGAAATTTTGGCACATCGTTATTTATATGGAAATATTCAAAACTGATAAAAGTTACAATCATGAGTATTTTGTTGTTGTATTCTAAATGAAATTGCGCACATTTTCATATATAATACTTCATGTAACGGATAATTTAAAATGGTGCAAAATTATGTCAAAGTGACGAAATAATTTTTGAGATGTGTCACTGATACTTTTTAGTACGATAAGAAAGAAATTCGCGCTTGCGCGCCTGTGTAACGATTGTAAACAAAAAAACGCCTTGATCCGTGAACTCCCAGCATCCCCCAAGGCGCGTGATTCAAAAGTTTTTGGCTGGTAGGCCTATAAGTATTTTTCCGCGAATTTTAAAAAAAACTTTTTTTGAGCCGACGTATGGTACGTATATTCGGAAATCGGTGGAGATTTTGGAACTCGACGTTTAATACGTCCATTCGGCGGTTTAAGGGTTAAGTGGTTCTGATTTGATTGTCGAGAGAGTGTGTGTATATATATATATATATATATATATATATATATATATATATATATATATATATATATGTCGCCAAGGGGGAAATCTCCCTCGGAAGCTCTGGCAACAACAACAGCAGATCTGGGAACCACTCTGCTTGAGGCCACAGAGGGGCTACCAAAGTCATCCTGAGACCCTGTGAACTCATTAGCCTGTTCAGAACTTGACCCATGCTAAAGTGGCAGTAGTCTACGGCTGGGCTGTAGACTACTACCACTATATATATATATATATATATATATATATATATATATATATATATATATATATATATATATATATATATATATATATATATATATATATATATATATATATATATATATATATATATTATAATATATATATATATATATATATATATATATATATATATATATATCTATATATATATATATATATATATATATATATATATAATATATATATATATATATATATATATATATATATATATATATATATATATATATATATATATATATACATAGTGGTAGTAGTCTACAGCCCAGCCGTAGACTACTACCACTTTAGCGTGGGTCAAGTTCTGAACAGGCTAATGAGTTCACAGGGTCTCAGGATGACTTTGGTAGCCCCTCTGTGGCCTCAAGCAGAGTGGTTCCCAGATCTGCTGTTGTTTGTCAGAGGTTCCGAGGGAGATTTCCCCCTTGGTGACATCTGTGTCAGCCCCGTGTGGAAATGTTCCATCAGTCAGTAGAGTCCCTGTCTTTTCACGGTTGGAGGCTATCAAGTATCCCCTCCGAGCGAGAGGCTTTTCTCAGAAGGACAGCAGGGCATATGTCCAGCAGTCTCAGAAAGTCGACCTCCGCAGTTTATCAAGGCAAATAAGCGATCTACTGGGATTGGTGTCGTAACAGGGTTTTTCTCCACTCGCAACTTCTATTCAGAGAATAGCAGACTTTTAACTTTCCTCAGAGACAAGAAACATTTGTCCATTTCTGCCATTAGAGGCTACAGGGCGGCCCTGAGTTTGATGTTATGCCTTAAGGTGCCGAGATCTCCTCTTCCTGGGAACTTTCCTTGCTAGTTAAGGTGTTTGAATTGAGTTCTCCTACAGAGCTCCAGCCTCTGACATGGGATGTTTCCTTGGCTCTTAAGAGCTTCACTAAGAGTCCATGTGAGCCCTTGCGTCGCTCATCCAACAGGAACCTGATGCTCAAGACAGTTTTCCTTTTGGCTTTGGCATCTTCCAAGAGGGTAGGAGAGCTCCACAGTCTGAGCTATGAGGTGAAACACACAAGGGGTTGGGGGTCGGTGTCCTTCGAATTTGTCCCGGAATTCGTGTCCAAGACCACAAATCCACCGGTGCAAGATGACAGGTTCGCTTCGTTTTCCATTCCATCACTGACTGACTTTGTGGGTGGTGATGCTCAAGCGTTTTTGTTGTGCCCTGTCCAGGCCCTGTGTTGCTATCTTAAAAGGACTCGGCACCTTAGACCAGGCTGCCACTGACTTTTTGTTAACACAGGCCATACAAGAAAGAGTTGTCTAGGAATACTATCTCTTTTTGGATATGGGAAGCCATCAGACAGGCATACTTGTCTCTTGATGATTCCACCACCACATCTGTACTTTTCCTTCTTCCTTTGGGCGGGTTAAGGAATAGACACGTCATTCGCTGGACTGGTCTGATTCAATGAGTAAGGTAGTCATACTGATAGTATGGTTGCATAATATGCAAATGTCAAACCCTCTATTCGGTAGCATATGCTCCACTCCTTGGCAAGGAGGAGTTGAGAGTAGTACAAACCCTGGTGTGTTGGTTTGCTATTAGACAGTCAAAGTTTCTCTTTGGTTCCCTATACAATGGTTCTCCCATATATCTATCATTGTATGTCACTCAGGGTCTGAGTGGTTAGATATCAATTTATCTAGCTTCTCAACGGGCTTCATTCCCTCTCCAGAAGTCATTTCTTCTGGAAGCTGGACTGTTGGGTAGGCCCCCAGCCAGTCTAGGATGTCTTGTATCTCCCTCCAAGTATGAGTCTATCCTATTGTTAAGACCGAAGGTTTGTTCTCATATGAACAAATGACAAATCTTCTAAGACAATTTGTATTTTTCATAGCTACAAACCTGAGGTCTTAACATTATACTGCCCACCTGTAGCTGCCCCTCTGTTTGTTAAGACATCCTGAGTTGGGAAAGACTGATGCGTGATCGTAGGTGAATGGTCTTCGACCATTCTTCACCCGATCCATGCATGCGTTGCCAGATATCACAAGATTCCTTGCTTTCATCTGTTTTTTAAGCGGATCCAGCCAGGCACTAGAAATTATCCTATTGTTAAGACCTCAGGTTTGGAGCTATGAAAAATGCAAATTGTCTTAGAAAATTTGTCATTTTACATAATTGTTTTGTATTAAGTACTAGTCTGTAAAAGGCCAGCTGATTTTCATTTGACTATCACCTTTTTCAAATGAAAAAAGCTACATACAGACAGTCCCTGGTTAAGGGCAGGGGCTTCCGTTACTGGCCGACTGCCGATAATTGAAAATTGCCAATAAATATGGTAATAAATGGCGTTTACTATGTTGTAAGCGCCAATAAACCGCTTATTGGCTCTGTTAATAAATTATTGATGCCAACAGTACTTACCGATGTCGATAAACTGATTACTGTTACCCGACATCACCGATAAGTGGGGACTGCCTGTAATGGAGGTGGCTAGTGTCCTTACATCTCCTTGATTGACGATGTAGATGCGCAGGTTTGCAGTAACACGCTCGGCACAGCGATCAACCAGACATTCCAGGAAAAATGGATGTATGACAGACAAGTTCAGTCGCTAGGGTTGGTGTTAGTGATAATTGGTCTTGACACCTCAACGTTCTGAAGGATTGTTCGATCTAGGAAGATGGTCAGGTTAGTCCTTTAATCTTGACACAAAAGCAGTTACTGTTTGGCTGTCTTTCCGGACCATGGTATAACAGCCAACGACCATATCACATTGAAAACATTGCTTCTTGTCTGATTAGCAAAGTTTAGCAACGATTAAGTCTGGTTAGTGCATACTAGGGTAGGTGACCTCTTGGGAACACCAGATGCGGTGTCTAAGAGATGTTTATCACATCCATGGTTAGCAATGTTGGGGCTAGTCAGTACTTGGATAATAACCTTCTGGGAACTCCAGATGCTGTTGGCATCTAGGAGACATCTTTCTCATCAATGGTTCAAGTCTTGGGCTTAACAACTTTCCGTTGTTCTGCCTGATTCGGCGAATGGGTAACTGCATGAGCATTCCATTTCTAAGGACCCTAAAGGCTACAAAGTGCCAAAAGGCCTTTTGCATTGCCACTTACGGATCACTTCCAATCTTGGTACTGATAACTTATTAGTTCTTGCTCGGTCAAGAAGTGGTGTCCAAGAACTCCATTTCTTTTGAATATATGTACGTATTGATCAAACTAACATGCTCCACAACAGACCATATTCACCATCTTTTTACCTTTGGTACGTTGCCCATAGATCCTTGGAATCTTTTTCCTAGGGTGTTTTGGTGGCTGCTCAAGTCATGTAGCTCATTCAACTCTTGAGGACAGGTGGCATCTTGGCCAAGGTGTAAAGCTGCAAAGAAGGGTGTGTGTGGCCCCCTACCTTCTCTTTTACACCCTTCTAAGGGACGATGAGCAAGCGTTCTGGAAAAGTAGATGAAATTCCTACCCTCTCCTTAGCAAGGGGGAGAGGGGGACTGACTATGAATGAACAGACCCATTGGTTATCTTCAGCTTTACATTGTCCCTGACAATATGTTTTTATTCAAACCTGTCTTCAAGTTGGTGACGTTACATTCCATTGATTCGAAAGACCCAGAATTTTGGCAGTTGAACATCACACATGTTCAACATATCAGAGGCATGCGTCTCCTTCCTTTACTCTTACATGACCAGGAAAGAGCCGCCAGGTTAGGCAAACTATCAGTCAGTTCAGAGATTTGCTCAGAATCCTCCCACCAAGAAGTAAGTCTCCCTTATGTGAAGACTAAGTGTTTGCATAATGTAGGAAAAAATGACAAATTTTTAAGTAATTTCTATTTTTCCTAACATACAAACCTGTGGTCTTTACATAAATGGCCCACCTCTAGCCACTCCTCATTCTGCTTCCTGGGCCAAAAGTTAAAGTGAATGTCTACCAACTGGATAGTTCCTCGTTGGACAAGTGGTTTATGTGCTCGCCTACCGATTCAGTAGTTGCAAGTTCGATTCCCTGTTCTGCCAATGTGGAATCAGAGGAATTTATTTCTGGTGATTAGAAATTCATTCCTCGATGTAATGTGGTTCAGATCCCACAATAAGCTGTAGGTCCCAATGCTAAGTAACTAATTGGTTCCTAGCCATGTAAAAACATCAAATCCTTTGGGCCAGCCCAATGTGAGCTGTTAATCAGCTCAGTGGTCTTGTTAAACTAAGATATACATAAGTTTAACCAACTGGGTGTTTTTTTAGTTAAATGACCAACTTCAGGTTGCACCGATAGTAAATTTCAAGGAAAAATGAAATTACTTTAAAATTTGTCATATTTCAAAAGTATAAATATACTTAATTTCAGACTAATTTTTGATTTTGAAAATTCTTACCTCTCCATTATATCAGTTATTACTACCCTCCATACCTTCCCACGTTCAAAGTGGACAGAAGCAGTAGACTGATCGACTATGCTTATTGGTTCCTAGGTGGGGTGGGGTGGGGGGGGGGGGGGTGTGAGAACAGATAGAAAATGTAAATTCTTAGAAAACTCTGTGTTCTCATTTTATGTTTGCAATCTGTCAAACTCCGGAAGGCATAAAAAACTGAGGGTTCTCATTTTTTGTTTTTAATCTGTCGAACTCCCATTGGCATAGAAGTAAAAACTTATTTAGGAGCCATTGTCCCACAGTGGGGCCACTGTGATAGTCTCTTATCTGTTGAATTAAAAAAACCTCTTCAAATTCAAGAGTTGTAGTCCTTAATGGAAGAGATAAAGCTTACATAGAACCACCTATCATTACTTTGACTACTCCAGGAATTTCACTTATGTTGGAGTACCTACACATTTTGGGATCACTTAACTTTGCCAGTGGCTCCTCTCCTGCTCCTGCTAATGGTTCTGCTGCTGTTCCCTTCCCTGCTAAGGGGCTAACCCCTATTGAGTCTCCTGTAATGGTCCTGTTACCTGTAGTAATGAACACTGGTTATACTCCTTCATCTGTTGGAGTTCCTACTTTAACTAGTTCTCATGCTGTAGTGAAGAGCAAGACTCGTAAACGAAGTAAGGTGAAATAGTACAGGCTTACCTCTTCTTCATCATCCTTGTTGCCAAGCTTTTTCCCCATGTCTTTTTCTGCCCCTTCTTCCTCTTGTTGGAAGAAGAGGAAGTTTAGGGAGTCCTAGTACAAGAAGTCATACTGGGTTTTGGAAGACCACCCTCCCTCTCCAAGGATCAGCAGCAGTGCTTGCTCACCTTTTGGTGACATGTTGGTTATAGGTGGGTTTGACCCTGGATTTCTTGAGCATGCTCTGGATCTTTTGAGTTCCCTTCCGAGATCAGAGGAATGCCCAGATTTTGTTGCTCATACTTCTATACAGTAGAAGTATGAGAATAGAGTAAGCCTGACCATCATGTTTGGCCTGTACTTGTGCAGATGGGGTTCACGAGACAGGTTGCCCCTATTCGATACCCAGGGACATCATGATACTATGTATGCAAGTTACGTGCAAACTTGTGGGCTAACCATACCCTGGTGGTGCATAGTTTGCCCTGAACTAACTGGATCATGCACATTTAGACAGGGTTCATATGCAGAGGTTGCATCTTCACAGTACCACTGAGTATTGTGACAAGTCACATGCACAGATTGTGTGGACTGTATGTTCTTGGTTCATCCAAAACTTGCAATTTTACTTGCATGATAGCACTTGAGCATTTGTCTTTGGCCTCTGTTAAGTTTGGTTTTGGCTAGTCATATAGTCTATGGGAATATGAACCATGGTTTCAAGCACTCGCAAGTCGGCCGCAGCTTGTGATTTAGTGATGAGGACCACAAATGGCAAATCATTCATGGCTGGCTCCAAGATTGATTTCCCAAGAGTGTTTACCACAGCATGCTGGCATATCTTCTCCTGCAGCAGAGGTTCCAACTTGTTCCTTAGGCATGTCCAGACGAGCGGGCTTGATTGGTGGGCAAGCACGTCATCGGGCTCATATACTACCGGGGAAACCAGCGAAATGATCATGAACGAGTTGAGTGAAATCACCAGTTGGTTCCTGGTGATCTGAGGCAAGTACTTGAGGTACAGCACTCCAGACTTACGTTATCAGTGGGGCTTCATAAAATAAAAAAAATAGAAGGACAACTTACATCATGGATCTTCGTAACTTCAGCATGACTTGGCATTTACTATACAAGCAAATAAAGAAAAGCCAATGGATTAAGTACTGGATCACACATAAATAAATTAACGTAAGCCAATGCCTTATCAATTTGAATATATAAATACAAAATATTAATATATATATATATATATATATATATATATATATATATTATATATATATATATATATATATATATATATATATATATATATATGTAGATATATGATATACTATATTATACATATATTATTATAGATATATTACATATATGATATAATATAACTATATACATGCATGTTATGCAGTTGTGGCTCTCTATACTGACACCAAATATCTTGAACCATTCTTATAGTTACCAGAGTAAAATTGCAACTGAATGGCAAACATTTTTTTATTAGGACTTCTTCTTAAGGCCTGTCCACACGAGCGGGCTTGATCGGCGTGCTCCGGGGTTGACGGGCAAGTTCTGGCGGGCTTATCCGTGAATGTTGTCCACACGGGTGAGGGGATGGAGAGGTGGGCGTGCCCGACGATGCCAGTAGTGTGTTCAGTGCGGTACGATAAACACGGTGCCTACCGCAAAGAAGAAGATATTGCATAGCAAGATAATTGCTTTGTGTGTGATGAAAAAGAAGAAGAAGAAGAAGAAGAAAAAAAACGAGTATGGTGCAAAGAATGGCTCAGTAAAAGAAATGTATATGGTTAACGTATGTCTGCCAGGGTCGAAGCTCAAGCTATCGGGCACCACCATGGTGATTTTGCTACAAGACCCATCGGGCAATTTGACGGTTTGCCTGTCAAGTGTGCCCGTTAGAGGGGAGGTCCGCTGATCAGGCCCGGCCATGTGGACAGGCCTTTAGACACAATTTCTACCAAGGCAAGAAAGAAAGACTTGACAAAACTAATCCTGTTCAATCCAGCTTTTCTCCAAGGTCGTTTGCCCAAATGTCTGCTGTCATTATGAAATAAAAAAAGAACCTTTTCATTTGACAATTTTTCGTCATACTAATTCCACTCTCTCTCGCAGCTTTAGTAGTTGTCACATACTCCGTTTCTGTTTGAATTCCAGTCTTTCTCTCCCTTTTTAAGGCATTGGCCGCACAGATGCCACAGTTCTCTAAATACACCACAACAGTGATGAAATGTCTCTTGATATTTTTTATACTAACTAAATATATATGGTAATTACTCTGTTTCATAATAAAACTTCATATGTTTGAGAACGACTAAGTTTTTGATAGGAAACTGAATGTTACTAAAAATGTTTTCCTCCGATTTGACACATCTCCGTGCTGGGTTAGCGCTCCGTTGCCATGCCACCTCAGCAGCCCGACAAGGTCATTCCGTGTCACGGACCCACCATGTAAACTTCTCCCGCTTCTTGCTGCCCCCCGCCTGCACCAGCAGACTAAGGAAATAACTTATAAAGTTAATTGGTACTTTTTAGATGAAAAAGCCAACGGCGGACACAGCCAAAGCTGCAAAAGGAAAGTTAGAAGGATTTACTCTAAAGCAAATCAAGAATGGTGGTCAGAGGCTGAACACAAGAAAGAGAGAGAGAAAGGTGGGGCTGAAGTGCCAATGGTGTGGAAAATCCAGGGTAAACAAAGCCAACGCCTTAGTGGCCAAAAAGGCCGAGTTTGACTAGAGAAAATGTCAGCGTTGCTTCCAATCAAGCTTCTGCTGTGTAACGTTTTTATGGCTCTACCTTTGCTAGGAGTGTATGGAATAAATTCTCATATAGTTTCTATAATGTTCATAGGCATATGGTAGTTACATACTATTGTTGTATGACGACTCCCTTAAACAAACTCCTACTTAGCCAATCTTTGCACCACATTCTAGTTTTTTTTTCCTTTATACATAAAGAAATTATATTGCAGCACAACGCCTTTACACATACACATTATTATGCAGCACAACAGATTCTTTTCTGAGCAATACTAGCCACCATGTTTTTCGTACAACACTTGACAAGGTATTGTTGGGCTAGACCGCCCGATTGTCAGCTCTGTCGTGTGGACAACACTCACGGGTAAGCCCGGCAGAATTTGCCCATCTACTGCGCTCCCTGGCGATCAAGTCCACTCGTCTGGACAGGCCTTGAGGCATTCTAATGGAACTGGAGGGTCTTTCATCTTCCATTCCAAATTATAAGCATCACTTCCAAGAAGCTATTGAGAACTCATTCGTGAGTGCCATGATATGGGGAAGGCAAACACAAAGCTGATGCTAAACTCAATTTCATTGATAGAATGCAGTCTGGGAGACGAGGCTAAGCTATTTATTACTCAGAACACACAATGGTCTTGAAAATGGTACTCATAAGACTTCCTCTGGATTGTACAAGGTTTTCTTAATTCTATTGTAGCGAGATGATTTTTCCCTTGTCTTAGTGCCGGAAGGGTCAACTCAATGGGCTGGTTAAACTATTAATAATAAATAATATAAATTTTAATAAAATTTATTTTTTGGTTACTTGCCTACTATACCTGCCACACGCTAAGTTGGCGGTGATGCCCCGCCCCTTGCTAAGCGAAGGCGGTAATTGGATTTCAGCAACTATTCGTGTGGCTATTCATTTGAGTGTGTTGAAGGCGCTTGCAATTACTAATTCAGGTTGTTTTTATCGTATCGTAGAAGTTAATTATACTCGTTAAGGAAAATGTAAATGTATGTTAAATGATGAAAACGTTTGAGAACTTTGAGAAAACTATCACTAAAGTATAACTCAAATAGTCAAAGTCAAGGATTTTACGCGATTCGAATGCACTCTAATTCATTTATCTTCAATATCCCGTAAATATATAAGAAATTGGTCAGAATCATGTATATTATAAAGGTCATTTAAATACGGAGATGCTATATAGTATGAATATAGCAGTCCACGTGTCCAAATAACATACTTAATGGTTAGAAAACATGCGCCTTATCTAGGGAGGCAGAATGATCACTAAAATAGCCAGTTACTGTAATTGGCGGGAATTTCAAACGCAGTTGTTAACCGAGCTAACATTGAAAAAAGAGAAACAACTCTCAGCTCAGTAACCATTCAGCGATATACTATACATACTCTGAAGTATAAAGGAGTAACTATAATAATGGAGGATTGCTTAAAAAACACAAAACGTATGGGACGGATAACGAGCCAGACAAGAATCGTCGTAATTAAGGTCTGCAATTATCTTCGTGAGCAATATGATAAGGAAGGCGGAGATGATATCGTAAAGAGGACTGCTGCTGCAACAGGAATATCTTTTCGTTCCATTCAGCGGATAAAGCAGCAACACAAGCGTGGAGAGATGCACTCTCCACCCCCAGGTTAAGAAAGTCACCAGTGATGGGAGCCTTAGATGATTTTGATAAGGACTGTGTACGTCAAGAGATAATGGCTTTTTCTATGAGAGAGGTGAAATTCCAACAATAGAAAAACTGCTGGATAAGGTGAAGAAGCCACCTCTGAATTTCCCTGGTGCTTATATGTCCCTTCTCAAACTTGTTAAGGAACTCTGCTTTCATTATAATCAGAAAGTTGAAAGCGGTAGGAAGCTCTTGATGGAAAGGAACGATATTGTTCTTGCCAGAAATAAATATCCAAGGCTTATTGATGAAAACCGAAAATCCTATTCTCCAAGACCGGAAATATATCTGGATGAGAGACATGGGTTAATCAAAATGAGTGTGTGGACAAATGTTGGACTCTACCCGATGGAATTGTTGGTCCACGAGTGAAAACGGGTAAAGGAGCTAGATTTATCATAGTGTATGCTGGTGGAGAATATGGATTCGTACCAGAAGGATCGCTATTTTTTCGATCGAAAAATGGTAATAAGGGTGATTACCATGATAGTATGAACCATACATGCTTCCTATCATGGTTTCAAACACAGGTACTGGTAAACATTCCCGCTAGGTCGCTCATTGTCTTAGATAATGCTTCATATCACTCAAAAATATTGAACAAAGCACCTGTCAGCAGTTCAAGGAAATCGGATATTGTCTCCTGGTTAACTTACCACAATATAGCTCATGACCCTTCCTATACCAAAACCGAACTTCTAGATGTGGTAAAGCGGCACAAGTACCTCCAGGAGTATGATATTGACAAAATCCCTAATGATGCTGGCCATGAGGTACTCAGACTTCCTCCTTATCACTGAGAGTTCAACCCGATAGAACTGATTTGGGCACAAGTAAAAAATGAGGTTAAGAAATGCAATTCAAATCCCAATCAGACTTTGACAAATGTTGAATGTATAACTAAACGTGCAATAGATAGAGTAACAGTTGAGGACTGGAAGTCATGTATGCGTCATGCAAGAGAAGTTGAGGATACATATAGGAAAAGGGACATAGCAGGTGACCATCTAACTGAGAAATTGATTATGAACATCACCAGTGACAGTGAGGAGTCGGAAAGCGATGATGAATGATTTCATTATTTCAAGTTATTGTTTGATGTAGCCTATCAATAATTGATTAATGTATTTTCTTTGGTTGAATCAATTGAATGTTTAATGTATCAAGATGTATGTTTATTTTACCTAAGCATGTTTACATATATTTGAAGCAAATTTCCATTCTTAAAAGTTTGTTAGACCAGTAGCAAAATATAGTGGGTGGAGGATGAGGCTCTCTCTCTCTCTCTCGATTTCTACGAGTTTCTGTAGAAATAGCAAATTATTCCGGCGCTCGAATTTGGCCGTAGATTTCAAAAATTAATTTTCAGTAGCAGCAAATAATAGAACTGGCAACACTGACTTAATCAGTCGAGTTGTCTACGGTGAGCGAGCTGTCAAAATCAGGTGATCGCTGAGCGGCTGTTTCTCTCAATACACCTCCTCCCTACTTCAAACAGGCATATTTCGTGATGTTTTTATGTTTCATATAATTATACGGCATATTCTTAGGTATGCAATCGACAGCATATAAGTTATCATGAAACTTGGATTGTGTAGTTAGATTTATTGAATCCATATATAACATAATGCTCCGAAATAAAGCATTGCTTACATTCGACAAAGGTTTGTATCTTTGGCTTCGATTTCCTGTAATTTATAAAACTTCTGGTTTCCCGACTCCGAATAGCATTTTAATGATATGAAAATATTTCTAACTCCAGTTCTCCAATGATCAACAATAAGGTACTAGAAAGAGGATTCTATCATATATACTATTTTCTGTGAATATACAAGAAAGGACTCGAACTAACGAAGTGGGCGGACCATCACCGCCAACTTAGCGTGTGGCAGGTATAATAGCCTATATTATATACTGCCAATCAGTACAGAGGTATAAGCTATCCTTAACAGAAGGCAAGATTCATCCCAAATATATAATTTCCAGTCATTTTTTTTTCACTGAAGTCTGTGGAATGGCTTTAATTTCTAGTCTTCAACTTCCATAGCTATTTCTTCCTTCTTATAATAATGGATAAATTGACTCGTGTAGTATTGTAAAATTCATCAGGGTATCTTTTGAAAATTGATTGCTTCTTGTTGGCAATTTTTTCATATTTTTGCAAACACAGAAAGAAGAGTTATTTGCCTAAAATGTTGAACATTTGTAAGTTACCCAATTCACCCATTTATTTTTTATACTTGAACACTTCATGTAAGTGTTGGTATTCAATATTTGAACTGCTTAGTAAGCTTGAGTTCACCTTCTGAAAATGATGCTTTATGATTAGCAAATAAGGAAAATAGGAAATTTTGAAAACATTATTTTGATACTAGAATGCTTTAGCATATTTTTTATGGCAAGGTGTAACGAAAAAACAGGAAATGCATTACTTTATTCAAAGTATATATGGATGCATCCAACTTATAAATTGTGCAAAATCTACAAATTTCTCCAAATAATTATTGTACACATATATGACATATCAAAATTTTGAAAACATTACACAGTGTATTGCTCCGTATTTCCAGAAATTAAAAACATGCTTTCTTTCCAACATTTAATACATTAACTTTACTAATCAAAAATTATTAACAGCGATATTTGGCAGCAACCCTACTACATGGTAATGGGAGTAGTGCCACGTAAGGCAAGATGAGGTGGACACAAAGTATCACAGAAAAATAATGAATGTAAAGTAACTAAGATATTAAGACTAATTTGGAAATAGTTTCTGTTCTAAAGTATTTAAAAATAAAATCAGGCACGAGATAACAAATCACCCCAGAAATTGTGGGCAGAATCCATGGCATAAATATCCAGTGGCAATTTATGGCATGAATGGATAATTATGAGAAGCTGAAGTGGTTTCTCAAAGTGAATGACTGCAGAGAAAAAGAAAACTGCATTGAATTAGGGTAATGATGGCCACTAACTTTAAAAAGACTGTGATGTAAAATGCTAAATGCACAAATTCATTTATCATCAGTTCCATGTTTGATGTCAATAAGAGCATCAATGCCAAATGCCTAAAGTAAACAAGAAGTAGCCTCGTTTTCTGTTTAATTATCATTAAGTTTCTTAAGTTGATTGCATTTTTTTGCTTCATAGCTGGATTCTCCCAAAATCTCTCAGAATGTATTGAAATATACATTACATAATGTATTCCTTGATAACGTTATTTACACAATTTTACAATAAAATTCATATATTTCTATACAAGCCTACATCATGTAATTTGCAGTTCAATTACACTTAAATTATGTATACTGCAACTATGAATTTGAATAAAAGATGAAAAGTGGTTGAAACTGCTAATTTTTGACAGTTGCTACAATTTTTTAATTTTAAGTAATTTCCTTTAAGAATATGAGAAAGGATGAGGGTTATTTACCAAAAATCACAAATTCTTGGTAATTTGTATTTTTCCTAGCGATACTTACCTCGAACCATTTCCTAGGAGATTCCCGGATGTCGATCCGGGTCCGACCAGAAAATTCTGGTTATATGCCGCACCCAGGTCAGGCCTATGCCCCAGGGGTCGAAGACCAAGCCATCCTAATGACCTATAGTCAGTCCTTCTTACTCCACTCCGAGGTGTCTCTAAGCTTCCGCGGGCTGGAAGGGCGGGATTCTAATTCCATGGTTCGAGGTAAGTATCGCTAGGAAAAATACCAAATTACAAAGAATTTGTGATTTGTTCCGATGCGAGATACTTACTCGAACCATTTCCTAGGAGACTTACCCCTTAGGAGGAGGGCGAGGTTAGGGGAGGGACGGGAACGGCCCCAAAGGTGATAGGTCAGAGGAGGGGCGACTGCTCCCCTTAGAACTCAACCCAGCCCCGTTATCGTGGGTGGTTGGTTAGGAGGGGTGCAAGGCAAGCCTGGTGCGGGTATAACCAAACCTTGACATGTAAAACTGTGGTTTGTACTGAGAACCATACGCACTCCTGCGTATCTTACCTGAGTATCCTGGATTCCTCGCTCCAACCAAAGGCCCAGGGATAACAAGGATAAGGATTAGGGGGGATTTGAGGAAAAACCACACACACTCAATACACACCGGCCCGTCCACTCCAAGAAGATTGGAGAGGGGACCTAGACCTGTTGCTGGCCTGCCACCACGGGGCCAATCTCAAAGGCGTCGAGCGACCTTCTCATGCAGTCTTTTAGATAGTGGGCTGTGAATGTCGACTGCCTATTCCAGACTCCTGCCCTCAGGACCTGGTCCACTGCCGATGTCTTTGAGAATGAGAGGGACAACCCCAATTCCCCTGATGTCATGGGGCTTGGCTCCCTCTGGAGGGGAAAAGGCCCCCCTTCTCGTAGGCTCTCCGGATGGTTTCTCTCAGCCAAAAGGAGATGGTGTTTTTCGAGGCTGCCTTCTTCACCCTTCCGTGGTGACGAAGAGATTCTTTACCTCCGGCCTGAACGGGCTGTTCTTTCCATGTACTTCCGAACTGCCCTCACCGGACAAAGGAGGAGATCCTTAGGCTGGTCCGATTTCGGGAGGGCAGGGATGGAAAACTCCACGAACCTGAGATCCGAGCTCGAGGGGTTTCTGATTCTTAGCCACGAAGGAGGGGACAAACCTGAATGAGAGTTCCTTCCATCCCCTCGTGTGGGTCACTACATACTACGAGAGGCCGTGGAGCTCCCCCACCCTCTTCGTGGAGGCCAGGGCTAGCAGAAACACTGTCTTGAGGGTCAGCTCCCTATCCAGGATGTCCTTGAGCGGCTCGAAACTGGGGCTTCCTCAGGGAATCTAAAACTATTGCAACATCCCAGCGGGGAACCAAGCCAGCGCTGGGAGGGCACTTCTGCTCAAAGCTCCTTATGAGCAAGGACAGAGGCTTCGAGTTCCCCAGATCCAGCCCTTTCAGGGAGAAGACCTGGCTCAATGCGGACCTGGCTCCTTTGACTGCTGGAATTGAACAGGCCCTTGTCCAACCTCAGGTAGGTCAAGAATTCTGCGATGTCTGGGATCTTCGCTCGGAGAGGTTCCAGGTTACGCTTTCTACACCAGGCCCCAAAAACCTTCCACTTTGCCTGGTAGATGTTAGCGGAGGATTCCCTCAAGTAACTGGACATGTGAGAAGCCACCCTCCCAGAAAACCCTCTCCTATTTAACAGCCGCTCGATAGTCTCCAGCCGTGAAGGGAGAGGGCTGGAATGTTCCTGTGGAACCTCTCGAAGTGGGGCTGTCTTAACAGGTCTGGCCTGGGGGGCAGCTCCCAAGGAGGATGAGAGGCCACTCTAGAAGGTCCGGGAACCGCCACTCCCTGTCCGGCCACCAAGGCGCCACCAACGTCAGGGCCGCCCCTTTTCGCCTTTCTTAGATGGTTGAGGACCTGCCTGAGGACTGCAAAGGGAGGGAAAGCGTACATGTCCAGGCCGTCCCACGGGTGCTGGAACGCATCCTCCCAAAACGCGGCTGGGATCCGGCACCGGGGAGCAGTACACCGGCAGTTTGGTGTTTAGCCTCGTAGCAAACAGGTCCAGGGATGGGGAGCCCCACTTCCCTATTAGTTTCCCTCGCTACTTCGGGGTGTAGGGACCATTCGGATCCCACCACCTGACCCCATCTGCTGAGGCCGTCGGCGACTACGTTTTTCTTGCCGGAATGAATCAAAATTGCCGTCAAGGAGGTCCCAAGGGCTTCGGTTTGGCTCAAGATCTCCTCCGTCAATCCGCAGAGATCCCTTGATCTCAGGCCTCCTTGCTTCTTGACGTAGGCGACCACTGTGGCATTGTCGCACATCAGACACGACCGTGTCCTCCCACTGCTTCCTTGAATGCTTCCAGGGCATGCTTTACTGCCAAGAGCTCCAGTTTGTTTTATGTGGAAGGTGCTCTGCTCTTGCGACCATATCCCCCGCACTGAGAGGGAATTCAGGTGGCCCCCAGCCTACCTTCGACGCGTCCGTAAACAGGAGCATCTCCGGGGGCACTGACCCGAGGGGCACACCCCGACGAGAGTTTGCAGGATTCAGCCACCAACCGAGGGCCTTCCTTGCTGCAGTGAGATGGAAACCGGCTTTGAGGTGTTTCCTCCTTCTGGGACCACCCTACTTTCAGGTCCCATTGTAGTGGTTAACCTTAATCTCAGCCTTCCCTGGGGACTAGTTTTTCCAGGAGACCAGGTGGCCTAAAAAGCCTTTGCCACTCCTTTGCCGGTCTCGGGGGTGGCTTAGGAAGTTGCAGGCAATTTTTCGGAGGTTTGCCAGCCTGTCCCCCGAGGGGAAAGCTCGCCCCACTTCCGTATCCAATTCCATCCCCAGGTACACCATCCTGGTGGAGGGAGCTAGAAGGGACTTCTCCCAGTTCACCATGATTCCAGGGTTTTGCAGATGCCAGGAGGGCGTCTCTCTGTTCTATCAAGCGCTCCTTGAGGAGGAAAGGAGTAGCAGTCGTCTAGGTACCTGAGAAGCGTATACCCCTCTTGTGGGCCAAGACGACACAGGGAGAACACCCTCGTGAACACTTGCGGGGCCGTTGCCAGTCCGAAGCAGAGTGACTTGAACTGGAAGGTCCGGTCCTCCCAACTTATGCGAAGGTATTTCCTGGAGGACGGGTGTACCGGGATCTGGAAGAAGGCGTCTTTGAGATCCAGGGACATCATGAAATCCCCTTGCCTCACGGAAGCCAGCACCGAGCGTGGTTTGTTTCCATCTTGAAGGGCGTCTTTAGGATGAATGAGTTGAGGACCGAAAGGTCTAATGACCGGTCGCCACCTCCCCTGACGACTTCTCCACCAGGAAAAGTCGACTGAAGAACCCGGGGGAGCGATCCACCACCTGCTGGAGGGCTCCCTTCTCCAGCAGTGCCCGAACTTCTAGCCTTAGGGCCTCCCTGTGCACAGGGTTCCGGGGCTGCAGAGGCCAGATTGGCCGGCTCCCCTGTCAAGGGAGGCTTCTGGTCTAGGAAGGGGATTCGGTAACCGTCCCTGAGGACCTGGACTGTCCAGGGCTCGCCTCCGAGATCCTCCAGTTCTGCAACAGCTCGAGAGGCACCCCCCACCGGTGGCGAAAGACTCGGTAGAGGGCCTCGACTCTACGTTCCTCCTAGGGAAGCGGTGTTTTACGACCCCTCCTGGAAGAAGTAGGGTGTCTGGGCCTGAAGGGTGCCTGGGAAGGAGGGAGGGTCCTGGGGGAGGGCTGAGTTCCCTGGTCTCTCCAGTTCCGCAGAGGTGATTCCGTGGGGGAGCGAGAGGGTCCTATTCTGAGGTTTTCGGCCGCTCACTAGGTCTTTTCGGCACGCTGACGTAGGGGGGGGAGGGGCCCTATAAACGATTGGGCCTTGGCTGGCCTTCCTCCCCCGTTCCACAGACTCCTCCACTAGCTTCTCCGGAAGAGAGCAGCTCCTTCCCACTGGGGCGTTTCGAAGGGTCCTTAGTTCCCTCTCAGGAATGCTCCTAGGGAGTTTGGCCAGCACAGAGTCCCTCCTCTCAAGATCCAGTTCGCCCAGGACGAGACCAGTTGGGTCGTGAGGAAGCCCAAGGACTTACCCCCCGACAAAATTAGTTCTTTGAATTGGGCAAGAGAGGCCTCGTCCCTCAAGTCGTGGAGGGTGGGGAACATGGCTACCGCCCCGGACCACAGATCTAACCAAGAAGCCACATGAATCGAGGTCCACGCTGTGACTTCCATAGCCATAGCCTCCTGGTGAGAGAAGGAGACTAGTCCCGACGTGAGCCTCTCTTCCGAGAGTCGGGCGCTAGGGCTGCCAGTTACCTTCCACGGATTTGGGGAGGAGAGGGGCACCTCCCGGGCCATATAGTCTCCTCTGACTCGGCTTAGACGCTGGGAGTAGTCTAGCCGAGGAGTGCCAACGCAAGGAGTTACTGGAGCCTGCAATGAGTTTTTCCACCACCGTCAGGGCTTCTCCGTATTGGTGGACCTAGGGAGGCTGAGAGAGGGCTTGGGTTCTCTGGATCCCTGAACAGAAAGTCCACCGCCATGGATCTGTTGTCCTCTACCGTCGGGGCTGGCTCCTCTAGCCGGTTCATGGACCTAATCAGAGAGAGGACTCTCCTGAAAGCAGAACCTTCATCCACTGGACCCAATTCCTCCAGGGCATTCTGGAGTACCTCCTGGATAAGGGTCTCTTCCTCGGCGTCCCGCGACGGAGGAAGAGGCCCCAGACCCTAGCTGGAGGGAAGCTGGAGAAGCTCCCCGGAGAGGGGCTCCTAAACCCAGTTGCACACCGGTCTCCTGCGAGGGGGATGCCCGAACGCCTGGCCCATCCCGAGGAGGTACTCATACCTGAGCGGTGGAGGGGCTCTGCACCCCCTAAGGAGGTATCGGCTCTAGGCCTCCATCCGCGAAGGCGACAATCGTGTGGGAACACGGAAGAAGAGAGCCCGCTCGGTCATGGAGGCCAACCCTATGGCTGACGAGACCGAGGCAGGATCCACCGGGACCGAGGGACGAGTAGGGAGGGAGACGGCTGGGAACCCCCCATGAGAGACCTTCCTGGGGGCCAATGGGGTGGGGGCCACCCTCGGGGAAGGAGGATGCCTCCGCCCCTGGGGGGAGATGTCCCGACGCCTGTCACTCCCTCTACGATCGGCTACGATGATGAGAGCGGGAAGAGCCGCTCGAGGACGAGGAGTAACTACGTCTCCTGCCGTCTCCCATGATGGCGCCTCTTCTTGGAGGAGCGTCTCCTCCTACGGGAGGATCTCTCCCTTGAGTAGTAACTTGAAGAACTCCTCTCCCCTGACGAATCCCGACGACTCTCTTGCTTCTCCTCCGGCGACTCCCACGCGGGGTAGAACGCGAGGAGCGTTTCGGCCGCGTCGGGGACACCTCTATCACATCGGGACCGCCCCTGAAGGCCGCCCTCAAGGCCATTCCCGGCTCCTCCTGTCCCCTAGACGGGAAGCCCCAGGACGGGAATGCATCGTCCTTCACTGGGGATCTCCCCGGAGTACGAGGGGGAAAGACATCCCCAACGGCAGAAGGGAAAAGGGTTGGAGCCGGGTGGTTGGGTGGATCCGTGACCGGGTAAACCGGTCCGGGTCCGGCCGCGAGCGGCGAGCTCCGCTCGAGAGCGGGAGGGGCCGCAGCGAGGCGAGCTGTAGCGGGGAGAGCCGTAGATGAAGCGGGGAGAGCCGAAGCGGGAAGCTCCGCAGAGGGGAGGGACGGGTCCCCTGCACCGATGCCAAGAGAGAGGACCAGGACGGGGAGCCCTGGAGCTGTAACCGTGACCAGCAGTCCTCAGCACCGCGGAAGCCTCCGGTACCACCTGTTGGGGAAACGACTCATCGGGACCCCCCCTGGGGGGAGACCCGGCAACGGACTCCACTAGGCCCCCTCGCTGGGAGGGGGCAGGAGAAAGAACCTGTAGCAAGGCGGGACACTTCCTCTCCGACGATACCGAAGGAGAAGGGGGCGCCGCCGTCTCTGCTGCTGCTCTCACTCCTCGATCCCCGCGAAATCTTCGCCGAAGAAGATTTAGACTTCTTTTTCTTCTTAGTGGAAGCCAAATCCCACTGATACGATGGCCAAGAAATGCACTCCAAGCACGTGTTGTCTTTAGAGCAAGCGCCCCCCCTACACGAATTACACAAAGAATGAGGATCAATCAGAGGGGGCGAGAGAAAAGCTCCACAAGCCCGTCCTTCAGGACCGGGGCAACGACGTTGAGGCTCCGAGGCCGACATCGCACAAAAACACGATACACGCACACAAAGCACACACACGGACAAAGGATAAGGGCCGGACACCGGACGAGCAGGGGCGTATTCACGCTCCTGCGACCAGAGAAGGACTGGCTATAGGTCATTAGGATGGCTTGGTCTTCGACCCCTGGGGCATAGGCCTGACCTGGGTGCGGCATATAACCAGAATTTTCTGGTCGGACCCGGATCGACATCCGGGAATCTCCTAGGAAATGGTTCGAGGTAAGTATCTCGCATCGGAACAAATGGAAATTAAATAAAAATAGCCTTTTTTCAGTACTCCAAAACTCAAAGGCTGATCCCATTGACAGGAAGATTTGGGTACTAAAATTTTTTACACATAAGGGCTCTTTAAACAGTACAAAGAAATTTTAGCTTCACAACAATGCAGTTACCAACATATAGGAAAGAATAATAAATTGTAACAGATGCAACAAAAGGTCTTAGAAATGAAGACAAGTTTGACAAAGAAAAAACTAAGCGACATAATGATTGAACTGTAGGAAAACTAAAAGTCACATGCTAACTAATCTAAAATTCATGCACATGAAAATATAACACTTTTGTGTAGCAGATATAACCATTAAAACAGTGGAAATTGGTATTACACAAGTGAGTTAAGATATATGTTTTCACCATATGAAATAGTAATTTTTTTCCATAAATAAAACTCACCTTCCAATGATGTTCTGTAATCAAAAGTATCACTCTTCAAAGGCCTGATATCTCCCCTACAAACTTTTAAACTTACACAATATATTAAGCCTTTCGGAGTATATGCTATGAAAATCCTTTGCCTACAACCTTACACACCAAATATGTAGGGGTTATAAAGTAACAAAAAATATTAATGCCTTTATACATATGAAGGAACTAATGAGCATTAAATGTAAAATACACCTTGAAATAATTAAAAATACACAATAATTGTAATGTATAATCACTGTACTGTATGGATAAAATCTCAAAAAAGGTAAGAGAGAGCAAATCACTGTTTATGACAAAGCTACCCTGATATAAATTTCCATAATCAACTTAAATGAAAGCAAGAAGTACTACATTCGATAGGCTGTACTGAGTATTACTAGCAAGTGGAAGGAGGAGGAACTGATATTGAAAAAAATCTCAAAATTGTTATTTAGATTGAGAAAGGGAGCTCCTAGAATTGGTCTGGTATATATATATATATATATATGTATATATATCATATATATATATATATGTAGTAGTATATATATACATAAAAAAGGTTTACTATATAACTGAGATAACATTTGGTTTAGATATAATCACTCATCTCCTGGACCCATTTAGGAATGATTTAGTCTAAAAGAAAAAAAAAAGAAAAAAAAAACTATGAGCTAAATTAAACTAGCAGAGTAATCAGGATATGTATAAGGTCATTTTTAATTAATTTTCAGTTGTCGTCATACTTGTTAATGTTTATGATATAGCCACTTAAAGATGCAAAAGTAATCACTTACTCATGATTTTAAGGCATGACATTCTGTGGAACCAAATTTTGATGATTCAGAATTGTCAAAGATATGCTTTTTATTTTATTCAATTCGAGTCATGAGCCACTTGTATAGTATACTGTAACCTACCAGTATCATAAAAATTTGAGCTCTACAAGAAAAAAATTTAGTTATCTAAAAGACTTATTACACTATTAAAATTTAGCCTTATAGGCTCGTATAGTTGATGGCATATATAATCAAGTAACTGATTTGCAGTGTTATCGCATGTGGTTTATAAAACAATCAAAATATCATAGCTTTGTAATTGCTGCCAGGAGCCTCTGAATCAAGTAAATCATACCTTTTATATTAGTCCCCATTTACTATACTGTAGTGGACAAAATTGCAGGTTAATAATAGGTTTGCAGTAATATAGCTGACATTTAAAACTAACAAACTAAGAGATAAAAACAAAGCAGTGCAACAAAAGTATGAACTCTGGAAGTCTACCCCTGATTGTAAAGTGAAGAGAAAACCAAACAAGATTAGAGAAATCGTGAATGACTGGACGTTTATTCGCTGACTGTAAAATATAAAAAAATAGTTCAAGTTAGTCTTGAATCATGAATGTCACTATCAGAAATCATATAAAGTGGATTCACCCTCTCCATATGCAAAGTACACTTTGTTACATTCGTCCTAATTTCTAAAATATTAAGCTTTTATCTCCAGACAATAGAACATGCTGCCAGGGGATCTTGACTCTCAAAATCTCACAAATTATGAGAACCAGCTGAATTACCTAGCATAACTTGAATCAGCTGTGAAAAAAAAGCAGAGTAGAAAATTGTATTTATTGATTTAAATCATTGTTATTAAACTGACTGCCAAATTCAGTTCATTGTTTTTGTGCAAGGATATCCCTAACTTACTACACAAACAGAAGTTCAAGTCAGGCAAGCACAGGTTTGATTTACTTGTGAAAAGTTAAGTTTTTCTGCATAAAATCTTGCAACTTAATTGATGCACAAAGTTTGGTGTAGTGTAATTTGATGAAAATAATCAGGGGAGGTCAAGAAAGGAAAAAAAGTTAGGGAGAAGGCACAAATAAACTTTTTTTTAGAAATAACTCTCATAAATTCAGTGATACTACAATGACAGAATCAACCCTCATAAATTAAAAGTACAATATAGCTACAAGAACAGATACTAAAAGGTTTTAAAATTGGTTAAAATTAAAACTTAACTTGGGTCAATCTAGGGGGTTCCAGGTAGCGTTAGGATTTTGTTTCTGTAAAGAAGTCTAAAACAGTGGAGCATAGCGATGTGCAAGGAATACTCTATATATGAAAGTAAAGGGTAGTAATCGTGTCGGAACGACTTATCAACTATTAGAAACGCCTTTAAATGCAAAAGAGCAATAAAAATCAGTTTTTGGGCCAGCAATAAGTATTTCCCAAATTTCATACTGTGGTTCTAGTAGTGATGAATGATGTAACACAATTTCTTTAGATGTAACCGAAAACTGTAATTCCTAGGAGAGATGCATAATTTCCAGTTTAGCTGAAAACAGTTTGTACACAGTAAGTTTAGTCTTAGTCCTCTAGGAAATTTAAACACTTGCATAAATTGTACAGTGTTTCCATCTTGCCCTTTGGGAAAATGGACATCAGTTTTACTTCGTGTTTATCATTAATATATCATGGAGCTACAGTACTGATTTGTAATAAATGTTTGTGCACAATCAAATTGGATTTTAGTGCATGATTTTTTAGTTTGGTATCTTTTGAAATTTTATTTCTGAACACTGGCACCTCAGCTTAACAGATAAGACCCAGTAGTAAATAAGCTTATGCGATGAAGATTGTTTCATTTCATCTTGTCAATTATAATGTATCATTATTTCATTGGATGGTGTGAGGGGGTCTTTCAAGCTGTTAAATTCAGTAATGAAAAGTAACAGTATCTTATATATTTTGCACGTGAGCTGGTGAACAAGTAACTACTACTGCTAGTATTGTACAACATTTGATATCTCCACAATAAAGCTCTGATAAATTTTTCATCCAAACTTATGTATGTGTGCATGGTATACTAAAAATATATGTAAGTTTACATATTTTGGACAGCATAAGGATTTCATAAATTTTCTTGTGCCATTTCTAAATAGTAACAATATGGTGTCATGCATCTTTGTGTACAAACACACAGATTTGAAAAAAAAAAAATTAAGTTTTTAATGTGGAGATACTAAAATGTACGATAAGTACAAAATGGCAGCAAGAGTTACCCACTATGAAAAATCAGCACTCTCACACGTATACATACCTCATATGCAATGCACATGGTACTTTTTTTATTCCTAATTTTCATGCATACGGGTATTTTTGAATTCATTACTCTGTTCAACTGCTTGGAAGATCTTTCTTAATGATTTTCAATGTTCGCATCTAAACAGAAATTGTAAAAAAAAAAAATTCAAAACTCAGAACATCAGCTTACCTCTTCCTTGCAATAATTGTAACCTTTAAAGATATTGTACATATTATTTATTCCACCCAATCTTAGTGTAATAGATAATTACTCTACAGTAAAAATTTATGACCTAAATATTGTGAGAATACAAAATGTATGTCCAGCAGTAGCAGTTCTTGAGTTTATAAGCAGTAATGTTGTCCAGAAATATTGATAATATTCAGAAATTTTATATCTAATTCTGTTGTCATGTATTGTATTGTTGTAATAATAAGTTTTAACAATTAAAATATATTTTTATACACAATAAAATATTTTGATACATCAGCTATCTACTTTACATTGAAATGGATTTTAACTTTAGTCGAGTACTTTAGGAATCATAGTAGTATGTAGTAATCGGACATCAATCATTTTTACACCTTCAGTAATGTATTTTTGTAGATGCATTGTTTATATCTATAAATACATTTCTTTTTAATATTGTAGCAGTTATATTAAGAATTATACTTATATAATCTGATATGCTTCCCATTGTTAGTTAAGAACTATTGTGTTATTCATTATGAACTGAGAACCACTCTTACAAGAAAATTAACTCCTTTTGTAATGCCTATAAATACAAGAGTAAATCTTCATATAATGAACATAATCGTTATTAAAGAAAAACTTGGCAATAGTGTGATTACCTGTTTATCCATATAAAATAGAAAAAGCAGCATAAGAAAAACATGTCCAAGGAATAGAGCAGCAAAATCACACCTTGCTAAACTAGCTAAGCCAGGTTGCTATGCAGCAAGTTATGCTAGACATAAAGAAGTTGCATTTTGTAAGTGCAGTCTCATTACAGAGCAGATAAACACAGGCCAGACGTTTAAGAGATTGGCAGAAAGTTACTAAATGGCCCATACTGGATCAGTTACCTGGAATCAAAGCCATCTACAAGGTTAGACATAAATATCACTTGCATTTGTTTCAGAATCCATGATGTCTGTCTAGTGCTAACCACATTATTCCATTACATACAGAATGCAGTTTTTACTTTTGTAAAGTGACTTATGTGATAAGCTGTAGTGTGTTAAGTTGAGGTGCCAGTTTTTTCAATTAAGCTTTGGTTCCATACTAAAGAATGTAGTTGCATGACTTCTTCACAGCATTAAATAAAACACTTAACAAAACAATATGTTATATTGTCCTTAAACCTAAACTAATGGACAATAAAAAATTTTGGCATATAGTTTAAATTATCTCATATTCATCTTCATTTCAAAGGGCCATGTTATTTAGGAACAGTGGTTGCTTTTGTAAACAGTCAAGATGCATAATTATTTTTAATTTTATACAGTGTAAGTGAATGATAAGGAAATATTACTGTGAACTGTATATACAAACATCTTTATTTTTCTGATACTATATGGCATGTGATAGCACAACTCTGAAGTACACCTGTTTTCTGAGGGGCAGAGAAATGTGTTTTACCCTTTTAAAATTCCTGCATAATGGTAAAACTATAGAAAGGGATTTAGAGAAAAAACACACTAATATGTACATCCAATTTGGTAGAGAGAGAGAGAGAGAGAGAGCTGAAAACACTGAATCTCGCCTGTTGACTCTTGTTGGTAAACATAGAAGTATGACACTTATTGCCCCCCCAGGTTAAATATTTTAGAATACACGTGAAAGTAGCTGTAAAACAATTTGTAAATGAGGATTCCTTACTGCTGTATATTTAGCAGCTTTTGACTGCATGCCACTTTTCCTCACATTTCAAAGAACCCAAAACATTGTATTTTAGAAAGCAACCATGCCAAGCTAAAATGGTTTTTGAAGTACGGTAAATACTGTAATGGAAAAGACAATACGATTTTTTTTACAGCTATTGACAAATTACTTGCTTCCAAATAAAATGTAACTTTCTATAACCAAACATGCATATAAGTTTGATGCTAGAATGGAAAATTTTTTTATAGCTTCAAAGCTAGAGGAAAACAAAATATAATAATGCTGTTAATTATTGTAGACCCACGCACAATACTACATGAATTGTATGTATAATGGCATAAAAATCTAAGCATGCCAGAAAACATTTTGCATGAAATTTTGTATTTAAAAGATTGACAAAGGAGTACTTGCCAAAAGGATAAAATTACAGTAAAAATAAAATGATAACACCTTGGCATTTGCCATGTTACGTATCATAATCCTTCAGAGGCAAGTTTAATCCAAATCACATTCATTACAGTATACATAATATTCCTACTCAAATTAGGCTATAAAAACACAACTGCATATTGCAGACACCCTGTCAAAATAGAAAAGACAAGCTTCTCAGGTTATCAGTTGAAATCATGCTTTTATATGTTGTTATTACATAAAATTGTATGTTAGAAGTCAAGTTGTTTCATAAAACTGCATGCTCTTCTGAGCACCGTGATTTTTGGATAACTTGGTTAACATGCAATAATTGTTTCATTATATATCTCCTGGAAAAAAGTATTTTAGCCCTTACACATGTATTGCAAAACTTTTTTTTGTATTCAGTTCTTTGCAATGTTGGTGAGCAATATTTAAAGCAGAAAAATCTTTGTTCCTGCAATATACAGGATCACCTACTACATTATTCCTAAAGTATTCTAAGTATGCTGGACTTGATTACAGCAACTCATTACCCTCAAATCTTTATCGCCTGTGCCCTTAGACTGAAGTATCTATAGGATACTGATTGAGTAATTTAAAATGTTTGCCACAAATATCTAATATTCAGGGAGAACACTTGTAAGTAAAATTTTATTATAGTACTTTGTAATAGCCAAGAATGCTGACTTGGCACTTAAGAACTTAAATTCCTTGATGCATTTGCAAGATAACTGTTCATACAGGATCCCTGACATGTTGCATTAAGAAGTTCATATATTCTGACAGATTACAATAAAAATTAACAATTTTAAAAACTACTAATTTTTAAAGTAATTTGTATTTTTCCTAACATACAAACCTGAGGCCTTTACATGTGGGGTTTACTTTCAGTCCAAGTTGGAACTAGCCGTTAAATAAAATCAAGGTGGTTATTGGTATGTAGTTGGCTACTGATGGTAGGGGTGGGAGCTCCGCCATCCGATCAATATACATTCACTTGACCTTTTATTGAATACTGTGGGGGTAAGACATCAGTGGCACCAAAGGGGGTAGGGGTTGGGCAGAGAGAGAGAGAGAGAGAGAGAGAGAGAGAGAGAGAGAGAGAGAGAGAGAGAGAGAGAGAGAGAGAGAGTTGTTGATGAGAGAAGAAAGAGGTTAAGAAACATAATAATACTATAATGGGTGTTATGTCCATCTGTCTGTCATTCAATCACAGCTAAACAGTTTAAACCAAACATAAACTATTGGATAGGGCTTTGGCTGAGGATAGTTTGTAGCTGACCTACCTGGCACTGAATTCATGAAGTTTGCTGAAGACAGATCCTTGCACGATTTTCCTCTGGTTTGCTGTGCAGTTTATTTAACACAATCGGTAAAAGGTCTGACTGTTGTTGAAAGGGCGACAGGCTTATGTTTAGAGGAGATGATTTTTCTCTTCTAATACAGAAATGCTATTTCCCGTTCCCCTTCCCTCTCCCTCTATCTACCCCTCACCCTCCCATCCCTCTCCCCCTCCCAGTTCCACCACCCCATCTCCCCTACCCCTTTCCCTTCCCTTCTCCTTTCTCCCTCCACTTTCCCCTCCCCCATCCTGCCCCTCACCCATAGCCTTTCATTCGCAGTTTTCCTGAGCAGTACCAGGTAGGTCAGCTAGTACCTTAAATTACTATCCTATTACTGTATTAACCTTTGAGATATTATTATTACTGTATTAATCTCTGAGATTACGTATATTATCATTAATATAATTTCAAAGTCATCTTATTATTAAAAATGGAAAGGGGTCCTGGCTGTGTGTGTGGGTCATCTCTTAACCAAGTGGGACTGTCCTGGTCATGCTAGGGCAGCCAGGGCTGCCCCTCACGCAGCTTTGTCTACTCTAGGGCCACCAGTCCGTCTTCTTTGCAACTGTGGCCCTAATCTTCATCCTATGAAAAGCACCTGCCGAAGATGCTGTGACTCCATGCTGTTGGGAAAGGCAGTCTGATCGTGGAAGTCTGATATCAACAAAACACCCAAAGGCACACTGCCATGGGGCCTGTCAGAGGTACGGCCATCCATAAGGTCTGCAGAAACTTAAACTGCAGTTGGAAACATATGGAAATCCAAAGAAACCTGTGCTGTCGAAACTGCAACTATCCCGGCTCCAAAAGAGATTAGGTTCCGAAGTAAAGTTGGAACAACTTAAATATTCCTATCCTACCTGTAGAAGGTATAAGTTCCTGTGGATGAGTACAGCTGTGAAAGGTTGTCACCTTATGCAACGATGGCCATAAAGGTCTGGGAAAACGATCTGTCCATTCGGATGTAGTCGTCTAAAATTAGATATGATTGGAGGTGAGAGGCAGTCCTCCCTTGGTGCATGATAGGAAAAAGAAGTAACAATAAAAGAACAAATACCAAAGATAAGACAAGAGTTGGGTTTGCACTATATTAAAGGTAAAACAAGCTAGGCAGAATATCAAAGAGAAAGGCTTATACAGGCTAAAACGAGTTCATAACAACTACGCAGCATAACTGTGTAGGAACAATTATGGGGGAAGAAAGGGGGAACAAAACAACATTTAAACAATAGAACATATTGAAGAACATGATGTGAAATTGCAATATTTCCCAAAATATCTCAAAATAACAAGTACATTCAAAACAAAAAAAATTAAGAAGAATTAAGGAGAATCAAGTCAAATGGCAGGTAGCAGAAGAGAATTGTCTTTCTCAGACTGCCAGCAAAAAGGAAAAGTGAATGCAAACCGACTGGATGATGGAGCTCCCTCCCCTATCGTCAGTAGCCAACTACCAATAACCACCTTGTATTATTTACACGACTGGTTCCAGTTTACGCTAAAAGTAAACCCCTTATGTAAAGACCGAAGGTTTGTATATGTGTAGGAACAAATTTATATCAAAAGTAGTAAAGCAGAAATAAAGTTTGTTAAAAAATTTACCAGAGATAATGACAAATTGCAGGAACTGGCCCAGAAACGATAACACACCATTATTGTCAATCTATGGACTAAAGATCAAGGATAACTTGGTCAGCACCATAACATTGCCTAGATCTAAAAATGAAAAGATACAAATATTTTTTAAGGCATGACACTCATATGATTATCAATGGTTGATGTGACTAGCGTCTTTAGCCTTCATCCATGAGAATTGTTGCCTATATTTTCCATAGGGATCGCCATAGTGAAATGCGTAAATCTTACTAGGTGACCATAAGTAAACTGGATTATAATCAATACAGAAAGATAATCCTGATTTCTAGAAGCATCACATAAATTCATGTTAATATTCTAAACTGCCTAAAACAATTTGGTTTCAAGTTAATCCAGTTTCAAAATGATCCTGTTAGATATTAGGAATAAAAAAATAATTTGTCATAACTCATAGCCTAAGCAGTTCCTGTAATGAATGAACTGGAAAAACTTTGTAAAAGTACAGTACCTTTAAATGATATGATATATCTCATAATTCTTCCTTAGATAAACCTAGCAGTAACTTCATTAAATAATCTGCTCAAAACGTCAAATTTCTTTAGAAAAATCATTGTCAAAGTAAGTATCCAATGAATATCTGTCATTGCATTTACTCTAATAAGTATTTAAAGTATAACCCCAAACCTCTCAACAATTCCTTAACCACAGAAATTGAACCTTGCCCCCCAAAGGAAAGAAAGCCAACCACTATTGGTCATAATAACAATTAGAACACACTCAAGAAAAATACTGGTTTTTGTTAATAGTGCAAAATTTGAGCACCTTAAGATGATGACATTAATATCTTTGAGAGTCAAAATCATTCTATGAGAACATGCTAATGCCTGGATATGATAGGCATTTGACCAAGCTTTGTGTTTCTTTCATTATCAAACCTTTTGTAATTCTGATATACAGTACTTTTCATCATGAGAACAACATGCCAACAATCAAACTCCTTTACCTGAAGTAGGTATGCTTAGGTTTTAGTGTTCATACTAAGTAGCAAACATCTTAAATAAAGAAATAAACCCACTTTTTAATATTTAAGGAGATGGTTGTGGCAAACATTATTTTGTGCACTTTTACAATAATAATTTCACTAGTAATTTTGCTCATTCAAAAGTCACAGGAAAATTTACAAGCCAACTCTCGAGGATTTCTATGTAAGAAATGTATTGCATTTATTTAATTACTTATTTACACTAAAGAAGTATCTCTCTCATTTATTCAAAGCTAAAAAAACACTGGCAGGTAGCAGACATCAAAATGTCATATTTATAAAAATATTAATCACAGCTACAATAACTACAGAACTGCCAGTTTATTAGTACAATTTGAACCTGCACTTCAACACTTGAAGTCCACAGTTTATGACCTCGGGGCTATGCATAGGGTTGACATTTTCATAATAAAATCACTTAAGTGCTACAAGTGACTTCACAGCATTTATGACTATGGATGGGCGAGTTTCAAAAGTACTTGACAGTTCGGAGAAGGCAGATCCACTGCTTACACAATATGTACGTATCTTGTTTCACAATTTTCAGATGAAAATCCTATGACCATCTAAACATATCTCATCTGCATCTGATGGAAGGCAACCCTGATATTATGACTTGAGCTTGATGGGACTATCAATGCACAGCAGTGTCTTTCACTGGTTCATATTCAACAAAATTGTCAACTTTTATGAGTCACTCAGAAAAATTAAAGTACTAAAATTTTCACATAACATATGTGTTATACAAAAGCTGATGGAAACAGTTTGTAACTGGTTTTCCAATACAAATTTTAAAAATCCTGAAAGGAACATGATATGTAAACCAAGTATTGCCACAAGAGCTACTGATAATTTTTGCAAGTTAAAAGTTTGCATAGGTAATGTCTTCGTGACCTCGCACACGGACACTTGATAAGGTTTCACAAATTTTTGGTCAGTCTGGCATTATGATTTCAAAAGTCAAAAAGCTGTTGCACAGCACAGACTCTGGTTTGATTTAACGATGTGACGGGCTTAACATGACTTTTAAAGGTCATGGCTAAACAGCTGTCCGCCCCTGTAAAGGATTGCTATAAATCCAATTATCGCCTACCAAATGAAATAATCTTGGCACCCACTCAACGCCACTCTCCTTTCGCTGCTTTGCTTCCTCACGTTGCTTCTGCTCCAAGGCAAACTTACTAGCCGTTGCTTGTTCTATATCATTAAATCTGTTGATGGAATTTGATCATATTAATATAGAAAGATAATGGTATCAAATATCTGGAATCATGATTTACTAAAATAATCATTATACTAGACCTGATGTGACATTATAATGGTTCATCACTTATACTCAAGACCTATGAAACCTCAACATTTAGGGTTTAAGAGGAATAAATAACCTAAAATTTCAAAGATAGTTTTTTTTTTTTAAACTTAACACTGAGCTATAAATCTTGGCGCTCACAAGGGTTTTTAGTCATAAAAGGAATAACTACCAAAAGTACTTCTCATCTAAAGAATTAGTTTTGTAAACATTTTATAAATGGATCTTCTGAAAGTGTTGGAGATCGACACAATTTCTTGTGATTTGTGTCCAGTTCTTGCTATTACTGCTGATTGAAATTTGGCATTCCTAATGAAATGATTCAAGATGGATAAGTTGATTACAGGCCTCCAACCTCCTGACGCCTTGGGCACCAAGATGTGACGGCCTACCAGGTGACAACCTTTGTGACTGCTGCTGGGCAGGGGGAAGAGGAGGAGCCACACGTCTCCAAGGACAAGACTCTGACTTAGACACAGACTGGTGCACTAATCTGTCCTTCGCGTCAGCCTGGCGCTGGTCTATTGCATCCTCCATCTCAGTCCGAGGAAACAGAAATTGAGATTCCAAAAGATCCCCATTCCTCAATGCCAGGAAGGACCCAGGGTCGACCGATCTTTCCATCCTGGATAAAGCTGCGTCTCTTCTAATCAGGAGAAGGTTAGCCCATAAATTAAGACAGGTGTGCAAGATACGAGAACGCCTTGCCTCCAGACTGCAAGAAACTGGCAAAAGAAGAAGTACTCACCAACCCCTCTGGGGACCTGTCAGATGCTATCTTGGCCATGACAGCCGACCAGAAGTCCAACCAAGAGACAGTCTGCAACATGGAGGCAGCCGTAGACTCCAAAGCTGAGGCAACAAGGACAGAGCCACCGACTTCACCTGCTCCAAAGTCAACCCTAGCTTCAGATGAATGATGTCCGGGTTAAGATGATGTGACATCAGGTATGCAGAGTTTTTAGCGTAGTACTTCCTATGCCTCATGAGAGGTGGGGGAAGCAACTTGGCAGAGCCCCTTGAGCGAAGTGATCCATCCCGATCTGAAACAAGAGGCGTTTACCTTATGTAAGACCAACTGGACATGCCCCAATAAGGGAAGTTGAAACAATGACTTGGGATCTTACGTAGCTCCCAGCAAGGCTTCCAAGCAGGAAGGAGTGAAAGATGACCGAGCCAGAGTCCTACTCTTCAAATTGTTGAACCCACAAATGAGATTGACAACTTCTGTAAAGGAAGACAAAAACTCTTGCATGTCTCCCTCCCCCTGCTCTGGCAATGGAGATCGACGTTGAGAAGAATGTGCAGGCTTATCTAAAGCACCTTCCTCTTGTAAACAACAGAGGAACCAGCAGCCAAACAGCCAGAAGCACCAACCAACCTGTCTGGGCTGGATCTAAGTGCCAACTCCTGCTACGAACCAACCACAACATTAGGGACATCACTACACACTCTCCCAAGAGATGATTTGCGTACGTGCACGTGCGGGGCGGACACGTACGTGCGTAGAAGTGTCCTGAACACTCGAAATAGAACAGTAATCCCTCGGAGTTGAACCCTGGGGAGCACCAGAGAGAGGGAGGGGAGGCAAACACTCCTGCTGCACTATTTTCGTGCTCACAACCTTTGACCTCTTGAGAGGCGCCTTGAAATCCTTACGGTGACGAATAGGCCCTGGAGATGGGGAAGCGGCAGAATTTGCAACTTGTGCACCAACGTGGGAGGTTGCTACACATCCTGTTGTTAAGACCTCAGGTTTGTAGCTATGAAAAATACAAATTGTCTAAGAAAATTTGTCATTTTACTGTTGTGTTGTACTGCACTGTCAACAAACAAGGATCTAGGTTATAAAGGGTAGCCATTAGGTAACTGTTGAAAAAGTCCAATTACAGCTTAATACCATCTTACATTTCTTTAATTATGAACTGATGGCTGCCATTATCCTACTGAGGATTTGCTGCTCTGTTATTGGTGTAAAAAAAGTGTCATGTAGTTATTCTTTTTTGGGAATTTTTCCGTTTGATCTACCAGTTCTAGTTTCAGACATGGCTGCTTAAATGTGTTCATTTTGTTTGATACCTTCATAAGCACAGAACCAACACCAGTGTCAAAGGAATTTATAGGATGGTAATTTTTAATCTTTACTCAAGAAAAAATTAAGAAAATTTTGTTTTAAAAACTACTTTATGTAATGAAATTTAAGTTTTTCTGGAGATATTGCAGCAATTCTCACATTAGTGGGAGAATCAAGTATGTTCCAATAATAATAAATAGGTCTATTTTATTTTTAATTTATAAAATCTCAGTGAAATGGTGGTGAATGATTACTTATAAAACCACATCCTTTTAATCAAATAATTTTCTGGCAGTACAGTCACTATATAGAATCTGAATGGTTTGCATGTTCCAATGTAAGGAGAGTTTTTGGGTATCACCAACGTAGAGCTATCCTCATAGGTCCCTGGACTCCTCAAGGATCTTGGAGTTTATAAAATATTAGAGCCTCTATGAAGACTAAGCCTATCCAGTGAAGAAATACCACCTTAGGACATATTACTGATTTCATTATGTAATTGCAATTTTTCATCCATTATCTCAAAAACTGCCCTGCATATGTTTTGAGCATATGATCGCACTCCTTTTACATGCAACATTTATTAGCGTGGTTATCACTGTTGCTCGTGTATTTGAAGTCTGCCCAATGAGATGGTGGTCCCTCAATTTGTGTTTCTCTGGGCACACCAGAAACAGTGTTCATAAATCATGGCAGCAGTGGTTTGTTTCCTCCAACAATGTCACAGCTTTTACCATTGGTAATTTAGAAGCACCTTCAGCTAGAATGCCATCTCATCTCCCTCTGCCAGAAAGAAGAGTTACTTAGGTCTCTTGAGTGACCTCTGGTTACCTTTCTTGACCACTTCCCAATTTTTATTTTCATATCCAGATAATGTCTAACCACCAAATTAAACCACTGGACTGCAACAATGTCCAGAATCTAGGTGTTAACATTTCAACATTGTGAGCCCTAAATATTGTTGCAGGTCCATCCCTGGGGTTCTGTGAATGCTACTATCGTAGATACTCATGTAACCACGATCTCGCATATCATGCGACCCCCAAATTTTCACCCTAAAACAGTGATTTGATCATGTATCTCATTTAACATGCAAGTTCAATTTTTGAGACAAAATTTCAAAGGCTTTTCCCTCTGTTTATATATCCCATTTTCTAGTTAGGCTAACCCCTATTCCTCAATCTCTTTATCTATGCCATCTTCTAGTTAAGTTAAAAAGAGTAAAAGAGAAAGCTAAAAGTATCGTCAGTAATGTTATACTTGTTGTGTAAATGCATACAGCCAGAAACAGCTGGTTTGCTATGAACCAAATCCGATAACTATAGTGGTTTGCTTGCATTTCAACCATTGAGCAATAGTAAAAAAAGACCGAAGTTATGTTACAAATGACGTTAAGAAGAATAGGTCCGATGCATTTTTACATGACTATATATCCTTATTCTCTATGAAGAAAAGATCAGCAAGGGCATATACAGTAGTACCTCGAGATACGAAATTAATCCGTTCCGAGGCGCCCTTCGTATCATGAGGTTTTCGTATCTTGGACCACATTTTACATGTAAAATGGCTAATCCGTTCCAAGCCCTCCAAAAACACCCCAGTAAATTATATTTCCAGGCCTAAAATACATGTTCTAGGGTTACGACGCCGATCAGACAGAAGAAATATGACTCCAAAAAGGCAAAATACTGTACATACTTGAGTAATATTCAACTCCATGTAATGTTCAACCCCATTTTTACTGCATATATTAGGACTTTAGCATATGTCCCTTAGCAATAAGCCTAGCCTATGTTAGCGGTTGCTACTGTAACCTAGTCTATGATTCTAACATCTAAACCCAAGAAGCTAAAAGCTTAGAATATGCCTATAAAATGTATAAATAATCAGTATGTACTCATTTCAAATAATTATTAATTAATCATTAACTATAATACACAATAAAAAAAACAAAAAAACCTTCCAATCGATTGTTTATATTCAGCTCTTACCGTCTTACGAGTACCGAACGAACGCCAAGCAATCATTTTTCCTAGGACACAGTAAGCCATAAATTTTCATTAGTATCTCTCTTCAACTAATGAAACTACCAAACAGTATAATAACCATTCATTTCTATTCTTTATTCTATCTTTACCTAATGGAGATACCGAGTTACTGACAGCTATAATGAAACATATACGTAACGTAATATTAAAACAGAAGAATTCTAAAAAATACGTATTTGTTGGCAGTCTCATTTATTTTATATTTTATGATATCTAATTCACATTTTTTTTTATTAAATGTATTGCATGTACTCATTTCAAATAATTATTAAGTAACCATTAACTATAATAAACAAACAAAAAAAAAGCTTCTAAACTTCTGTTTACATCCAGCACTTACAAGTATCGAATGATCGCCAAGCAATCACTTTACACAGTAAGCCATAAATTTTCATTATCTCTCTTCAACTACTGAAACTACCAAACAGTATAATAACCATTCATTTCTATTCTTTATTCTATCTTTACCTAATGTTTTTTTTTTATTAAATGTGTTGCATGAATAAGTTTTTCAATTTACAGCATCCTTTTACCAATAGAATACTTACAGCAAAAGGGGTAGATGCTGACCAATAGGAGAGCAGGATCTTATGGGGTGACTAGCATCAGGAACCAATGGGAGAGCGGGAGGATGGCGGCGAGTTTACTCAGCTGGTGGCGCGGGAGTTTTAAAATTGTTCTCGGTGGTCCGGGCGAATCTCGGGACTTTACAGCAACAACCTTTCGTATCTTGAAAACTTTTCGTATGTAGAGCTGTAAAATTTTTCGTATTTGCTTTCGTATCTCGAGTTTTTCGGAAGTTGAGCCTTTCGTATGTCGAGGTACCATTGTACTGCTAAATTTAAGCGGCTAGTTCTAGGTGAAGCTGAAGAAAGAATGTTCATCTGCTAACGACTATTATCGTGTATCGGCAACATGGAAATTTCGGTATAGCACCATCAAACTCGACTGTAAACAAAATTTGAGAGAAATGTGCTTTAATCAACAAAATTATTTGGCATGAAAGAACACATTTTACTGTGTTCACTCTGATAAAAGATAAATATGTAAAGCTCATAGTATTCTGATGAAATCAAGTGAAAATATCGAACGGAATCTGTTGATTTTTTACACAATAAACATGCCCTCAGCGCCATCTACTAATGAAAAAACAACTAAAATTTGTTCACAACAATATGAATTCAAGTGATATTTTGACTTGAAACACTTTGTAAAACGTAAAATAACCTGTCCCATATTAAAAGATTATCTTGAGAATCATTTACGCTAACTAGAAGCAAGAAAATCGCTCTGATTTAACTTCAATACAGCAAAAGAAACTTACCTCACAATTGTCCTCAGTTGATTTCCAAATGAAAACATTGATTGCTCTTATTGTATTTTATAATACAACAATAGTAATATAAAAATACATACAATATTATTGGATGCAGTGAATTAAGCATAACTTTTTAAAAGATCCAAGGAAAAGATGCATATTCATTATGTTTGTATTTTATCAAATGATACTAGTATGTGAACATTACATACCCTAATTTTATATCTCATGTATGATGTGACCCCCTTAAAATTAGCTCCAAATTAGGTCTTCAAAAGTCCCATGATATGCGAGTATATACGGTATATCCTCAACTATTTTTATTTTTACCTTGGCATCCACATTAAATGTAAATACTATTCTAATCTGTATCAGCAGACAAAATAGAGGCCTCCATCTCCTTAGCTTTTACAACAAATAATTCCTCTGGCTTTACTTGGGTATAGCCAGGAATGCATACAGCTATCTTGTCATCACCAAATGACTAACTACTCTGTATTCTATGAATCTCCTCTGATATGTTAAGGGATCACAGTGCTTTAGCTGTCTGTGGTAGCAAGTTTTCTCTTCCACCTGTTGTTGCCTTATCATCTCTATGACTAGTATAACAATGCCCAACACTGAGATCTTCTACACATCTATCCCTGAAAAGACTATAAAAGGGAGCAGCCTCCTCCCTCACATGGGAGAAAGCTTCCCCATCTGAAAGAATGGGCAGCAACATCAAAAAGTTCTCCCAAAACCCCCTTGGAATCTTCTAAATATTAAGCAATAGAGGAATGAGAGTGAGATAAATCTTCCCGAGATGAAGCAAGGCGAGGAGATTTTGGCAAAGAAGAGAGAACAGAATGGAACTGATACGTCTGCCACCACTGGGGGTGAAAAAACTTCCCAAGATGGAACTGCCAATTTCCTCTAGTACCTCCTCCTCTTAACAAAATTCATCCACTGCTCAGCAAAAACAAATACAACTCTAAGAGCAGGGATTACTCATGCTACAACCGTTAGCTCTGCACCTGCTATAAGTGGTGTGGGGTCTGTATCCACAGAGGCCAAATGACTAGAACAAGTGTTTTTACCATCCCCCAGGCATCTCTGAGGCTTGGGTTACTTAGATGATTCAAGGGTTTGCATTTCTAGAAATGCAAAATACACACAGAAAATACTAAAATCACTCAAAAAAAACACGAACAAAGAGAATAAAAACCCAAAAAGCCAAGGTGTAATACAGGCAGCAGGAAGGGCTAAAATAACCAGCTTCTTGGCAAGAAAGCAGAAATATGTTTTGCTATGAAGACGGTTAGAGAGAAACTGGTACGCCACTGCATAGCTGGGGTGAATCAGGTCCAGCTGCTCCTTGCTCCTGCACCCCTATTGGCTGTCTCCCGTTGCCACCAAAATCCTCGTACAGGCAGTCCCTAGTTATTGGCAGACTTCAGTTAATGGCGATCCAGTTTTATGGCCAGCAATTTGTGCCATAATGTGCCGAGTTCCAGTTATCAGCACCACAAGGTGCCAATGATACACAGTTATGGTGCCATAACATACCTAACAGAGTCGCCATAAATTGCCAAGTTTTGCTTAATGGCAGTTTTCGCTTATCGCTTTTTTAAATGTACTCCAGCAGGCACCAAAGAATTTTCCCCTTACATCAAGATCGCCAGTTTATTCTGTGTATGGACAAAGAACTTTTTCCAAATAGTTTCCATACGAAACAGGAAGTCACAATTAGGGAATGAATTTATCCAGTGGTATTGGGTCATCTCAGGCATACCACTAGTGTGTACACCACTCCTAGTACTGTAAAGGTTGTCAGTTCATCGAGATCAGACCCAGTACAGTAATTAGGAGAGGGCTCAGCATCTCAACTTTTTTCTTATATGTAAGGCACTTGTCCTCCATATTTTGTGTATTACTAAAGTCCAAAGCTTGATGGAATTTTGGAAGAAATGTTGAGTTGACAATGGACACTACAAACTGGGAAAATGAACACCGTTATTGATATAAAAGGGAGTGAAGCAAGTGACTGCAAGAATATTGCCAAATTACTTAGGTTTACATTATGATGCACCTCCCTACATGCAATTTTTCTATTAATTTTCTGCTAAAATAGTGGTAATAATATTAATTTTACTCTTGGCTGAAAAGTCAAATAATAAAGCAAAATTTTGTTTAGAAAGAAAAAGATAAGTGAATAAAGCAATAGAACAAAACAAAAATTAAAAGTATTTTTTCTTCATTTGACATATTGAACATTATACTGATACATACAGTATAAAGAAAATGAAAAAGCATAAATGAGAATATATACCTTAACCCTGCCGTAACTTCTTTCCACATGTATCGGGATTCATTTACTTCTTGCTGAATAATAGGTTTCACATTCTTCTTTACTGTCCCCATACTGAACGTATCAACAAACTTTTCTGGATCCTGTTTGAATGGAAAAAATAAACAAGAATAATGCCTGTTATGATTTTAATTTCTAAAATAAAAAGGCACTCTGGCTATGTACAATTTATAATTAAGAAGCATCCCAGAATGTTTTAATAATACCTAGCTTTTCATAGACTCTTGTTTTTAAACAATGCATAAAAATAAAAAAAAAGGAAAATTCAGTTTTGTCAATTACAGTAACACTAGAGATCCACAAAAAAATACATTAATGATCACAGTCAGTTATCAACAAGACTGAATGCTCAAGATGGATAGCACTATGGAAAAATGATATTGTCATGTTACAATAAAGTTTTATACATACTTACCTGACAGATATATACTTAGCTATAGACTCCGTCGTCTCCGACAGAATTTCAAATTTCGCGGCACACGCTACAGGTAGGTCAGGTGATCTACCGCCCTGCCCTGGGTGGCAGGACTAGGAACCATCCCCGTTTTCTAATCAGAATTCTTCTCTTCCACCTGTCTCCTGCGGGGAGGCTGGGTGGGCCATTAATCGTATATATCTGTCAGGTAAGTATGTATAAAACTTTATTGTAACATGACAATATCATTTTTATACATTCAACTTCCCTGCCAGATATATACTTAGCTGATTAGCACCCATTGGTGGTGGGTAAGAGACAGCTAACTACTGAAATAGACAGGTAAACAACATATGTTGTAGGTATTAATAAACCTTGGTTCCTACCTTATTAGGCTGAAGACTTCGCGGCTACTGCCTTGGAGTCTGCTTAGCCTCAAGAGCTCAGCGAGATATTGATCTATGGCTAAGAGTTCTTGTGGGTCTGCCAATGGGGTCTTATCCACTTACTCGGCAGAGCCTAAAGGCCTTTGTCATTGGGTGCTATTCCACTAACATGACAATACACCTGTTCAAGGAGCACAAAACCGATCCCGATCACCTGATCCTAACATCCATGTTAGTTCTAAGATTGTAAGGAGTTTATCCCCGAACTCCTTACAAACAACCAAAAACTCGAAACATAATTACACTTTCATTACAAAATACATATACAAAAAAAAAAAAATTTTTTGTACTCCCCTACTAGTCATACATACCCTTGATCCCCTACCAGCAATGACACTCTGCTCCCGTGCGACAGTAGTGAGCTTGCTAATAGAAAACCAAGCACATATCTGACAAGAGGTTTATGTACGATAAAAAACACAAAATTAAGGATCAGTCTTTGCTCCAAGACCCAGTACTGTATCTGCTGATACAAAAGGACCTAGCGAGAAGCACTTCTCATAGGTCACTCTCACATCCTTCAGATAATGAGATGCAAACACTGAATTGCACCTCCATATGTAGTCTCAATGATATTCTTTAGAGACATATTCTTTTGGAACGCCAAAGACGTTGCTACTGCCCTCTTACTTCAGTGAGTCTTGACCTTTAGAAGACCGAAGGATTCCTCCGAGCAGTTCTTGTGAGCGTCCGTAATAACGCTTCTCACAAAGAAAGCCAAGGCGTTCTTGGACATGAGTCTTTTGGGGTTCTTCACCGCACACCAAAGACCTTGTTAGACAAGCTCCCATCTGTCTCTTCCTCTCTAAATAATATTTAAGAGCTCTCACTGGACAGAGAGATCTCTCTATCTCTCTGCCTACAAGGTTAGATAGGCCTTTTACCTCAAAACTTCTGGGCCACGGTTTTGACGGGTTTTCGTTCTTTGCCAGAAACATTGTCTGGAAAGAACAGATGGCAGCATCTCCTTTGAACCCCACCGTGGAATCCAGAGCGTGTAATTCGCTCGTCCTCTTGGCTGTAGCGAGAGCCACCAGGAACAAGCATTTCCTAGTGACGTTCGGCGGAAGGACGCCAGATGTAAAGGCTCGAATTTATCCGATGAAAGGAATTTCAGGACCACGTCTAGATTCCAACTAGGTGTTCTAGGAGTAGCTGCTTTTGAAGTCTCAAAAGATCTAATTAGATCGTGTAGATCTTTGTTGTTAGCACCTGTCCAGGCCTCGATTCCTGAATACTGAAGACAGCATGCTTCTGTATCCTTTTATTGTCGAGACAGATAGGTGTGATTCCTCTCTCAGAAAGAGGAGGAAATCGGCAATATTCACTATAGAGGTACTGGAGGAGGACAGCTTCTGACCCTTACACCACCTCCTAAAGACTTCCCACTTTGACTGGTATACTCTTCTCGTCGAAGCTCTGCGGGCTCTAGCGATAGAGCCGCAGCCTTGCGAGAAAAGCCTCTCGCTCTGACAAGTCTTTCGATAGTCGAAAGGCAGTCAGAGCGAGACCTGGGAGGTTGTGATGAAACCTCTCGAAGTGGGGTTGTCTGAGTAGATCGTGTCTGTTTGGAAGCGATTTGGGAAGTCCACTATCCACTCCAGTACCTCCGTGAACCATTCCTGGGCTGGCCAAAATGGGGCTATGAGTGTCACTTCGTGCTCTTCGAAGCTACGAACTTCCTGAGCACTTCCCCCAGGATTTTGAACGGGGGAAAGGCGTATGCGTCCACACCCGACCAATCCATGAGAAATAAACGCGTCTATTGCGAAGGCTCTCGGATCTTCCACTAGAGAGCAAAGATCTCTATTCTTTTGGAGAGGAACGTCGCAAACAGGTCTATGTGAGGTCTCCCCCACAGGGACCAAAGACTTCGACACACTTCTTCGTGTAGAGTCCATTCTGTGGGAAGGACCTGATTTCTCCTGCTCAGTCTGTCCGCTCTCACATTCTTGATCCCTTGAACAAACCTTGTGAGGAGAGTTATGCCTCTTCTTCCGTCCAGGTTAACAGGTGTCTTGTTAACTGATAGAGGGAGAAAGAGTGCGTGCCTCCTTGCTTGCGTATGTAAGCCAGAGCCGTGGTGTTGTCCGAGTTTATCTGTATCACCCCGTCTCTGACTATCTCTTCGAAGAACTTTAAGGCTAGGTGTATGGCCACAAGTTCCTTGCAATTGATGTGCCAGGACACCTGTTCCTTTGTCCAGGTGCCTGACACCGTCCCTTGCTCCTAGCGTCGCTCCCCATCCCGACTCCGAAGCGTCGGTAAATAACACTTGGTCTGGGTTCTGCAGAGCAAGCGATACGCCCTCGTTCTTTTGAAGCGGAGGGATCCACCACTTCAGATGATCTTTTACTTCTTGTGGAAGTTGGAAGATGTCCGAGAGTTGACCCGCCGTCTTCCAACTCCACACCTCTTTGAGGAAAAACTGAAGAGGGCGAAGGTGAAGTCTCCCTAGCGAGAAGAACTTTTCCAGTGAGGACAGGGTCCCTAAAAGGCTCAGGTAATCCCTCGCTGAGCTGTTCTTTCTCTCTAAGAAGCTCGAGATTCTCGACAAACCTCGAGCGATTCTTTCTCGCGAAGGATATACCCGAAAACCCCGAGAATCCATCTGAATCCCCAGATAGACCAAGTTCTGGCTGGGGATCAGTTGGGACTTCTCGAGGTTGACGAGCAACCCTAGCGAATCTATCATGTTCCTTGTTACTTCTAAGTCCTCCAAGCACTGAATCTTCGACTTGGCCCTGATCAGCCAGTCGTCCAAGTAGAGGGAGATGTTTATACCCCTCTAGGTGAAGCCATCTTGCTACATTCGCCATCAGGTTGGTGAATACTTGTGGAGCTGTAGACAGACCGAAGCACAGAGCCCTGAACACAAAGATCTTGTCTCCTATTACAAAGCGAAGATATTTCTTTGACAAATGGTGAATGGGAACGTGGAAATATGCGTCTTGCAGGTCCAGAGAGACCATCCAATCTCCTGGACGAAGAGCCGACATTACAGAGGCAGACGTTTCCATGCGAAACTTCTTTTTCTGTACGAAGCGATTCAGAGCGCTTACGTCCAGAACTGGCCTCCACCCCCCGATGCCTTTGGTACTAGAAAAAGGCGATTGTAAAATCCCGGGGAGTGTGGATCCTGCACAAGTTCGATGGCCTCTTTTTCCCACATTTGCTCCACCATTTGAAGGAGAGTCTTTCTCATTAACGGGTCTCTGTACCTCGCTGACAGTTCCCGAGGCGTAGATGTTAGGGGAGGGCTGTCGTCGAAGGGGATTACATATCCCTTCTTCAGGACCGACACTGACCAAGGGTCGGCTCCCCTTTTTGCCCATACTCCTGCAAAGTTCAGGAGTCTTGGCGCCCACTGGTGCTTGGAGGAGCAACAAGTCCCTTTGATTTCTTGAAGGGCCTAAATGAAGACCTTCCTCTCTTTTCAGAGCTCTTCTTTCTGGCAGGGGACGAGCCGCTGCACCTCCACGAAAGGGCTGCTGAGGAGGACGAGAGTCCTTCTTAACCGTCGACACTAACAGGGCGTCCTTTCTTGGACGTTTGCATTAGTAGGTCTTGTGTCGCCTTGCTCAGTTAGCGAGCGAGATATATCCTTCACTAACTGAGAACCGGAAAACGATGATCCGATAGAGGGGCGAACAGTAAGGCAGTCCTCTGGCTCGGAGAAACCCCTTTCGATAATAGGGATCCATAAACTGATCTCTTTTTCAGGAGACCAGCACCAAAAAGGGAAGCCACTTCACCCGAACCGTCCTGTACTGCCTTGTCCATGCAGGACAGGACGCTATGGAGGAATTTCTGGGTTTTTCAGAAACTCCGGATCCTTAGATTTGTTGGCCAGAACTCCGAGTGACCAATCCAGAAAATTGAACACCTCTAAAGTGACAAAAAGTCCCTTTAGAAAGTGGTTCAACTCTGAAGAGCTCCACGTCGCTCTGACCGATCCTAAGGAGTGACGTCTAGAGGCCTCCACTAAATTGGAAAAGTCGGCATCTGCCGAGGCAGGTAGAGAAAGACCCATAGTCTCTCCTGTCCCATACCAAATACCTCTCTTTCCGTGCAATCTGGAAGGAGGCATGCAGAATACCGTCTTTCCTAACTCCTTCTTCTTGTCCATCCAAGAATCTAAAGAATGGAGTGCCTTCTTCATAGATATCGCAGGCTTCATTTTTAAAAAGGCCGACGATTTTGCCGTAGCCGAGCTCGAAAAGAGCGAACGAGGAGAAGGAGGAGCCGCCGGACTAAGAGAATCTCCAAATTCTTGAAGTAATAATGAGGCTAAGACTTTATAACTAGAAAGTCCCTCATTAGCAGGAGGTTCGTCATCAGACAACTCGTCTAACCCTCGATCAGACGAAGGAGAAAGTTCACGTTTTGGAGGGAGAGTCCTTCCAAGACCTCCTATGTTCTGAAGGAGAGGAGCTCCTATTTGGAGAAGAGTCATAACCTCCAGGAACGAGTCCCCGACTCTTGCCTCCTGGCTCTTGACTCTTGCCTCCTGACTCCTGCCTCCTGGCTCCTGACTCCTGCCTCCTGACTCCTGACTCCTGCCTCCTGACTCCGGACTCCTGCCTCCTGACTCCGGACTCCTGGCTCCTGCCTCCTGACTCCTGCCTCTTGGCTCCTGGCTCCTGCCTCTTGGCTCCTGCCTCCTGCCTCTTGCCTCCTGGCTCTTGCCTCCTGGCTCCTGCCTCCTGCCTGGATGCCTCTACACTCCTAGCTCTGGGCTCCTGCCTCCTGGTTGACTCCTCACTCCTGGCTCTTGGCTCCTGCCTCCTGGGTGACTCCTCACTCCTGGCCGGTGCCAGACGTCTGATCGGTTCATCCAGGTTCGTACCGGAAACCTCACCTCGAGTAGGAGTATCGATCCTGGAGGCAGATACCTCCATACGTCTGGAGGATCTTTTAATAGGAAGGGAAGTGTCTTTCCTTCTAGGAGGCTCCTTTGACAGGACTCCTACAAACGACGAAATCTGTTCCTGCATCGCCATCATGAACCTCTTTGTAGCCTCCTCTTTATCCTCTTCGGGAGGAGGGGAAGGAGGTCCATAGCCTCCACCTCCTGCCTCCTTCTCACTCTGGTTGAAAGAATGGCTCTTCTTGCCTTCTTCACTCCCGATGGAGACTCCTCAGGGAAGTTTTCAGGGCTCGAGTCAATATTCGGAGCCTTCCAACTCCTCTTGAGAGGCCGAGATCGATCTGAATCTCTCCAATCACGTCTCGGTGATGAAGATCCCGACGACGAAAAACACTCACGTAGGACGCTTTTACAATAGCGGTCCTTGGCAGTCTGGGGTGTCACAGAAACCGCCGAAGGGACACCTGATCGGTGGGGATTCTCCACAACCTCCTTTCGGCTTTCGACATTCCTTCTCCTCTGGGCATGTGAGCTTGGAAGAGGTCTAGACCTAGGAGCGTTGCTGAGCCGACCAGATGCCCCCTCCACTACACTGGGGACACTCATATCACTGTCCACTGAAAAAATCACTAGCCTTACTTGTATGGCAGCCATTTTTGTTTTCCATCAACTTGAAGGCTGCTTTTAGATCCGCAAGTTCTTTTGCTGGATCTACAGGTTCTGCAATAGGAGAAGGGGCTGCAATGGAAGGAGAAGTAGCAATACTTACCCTTGGGGAAGATCCCAAGCTTGGAATTAGTTCAGATCTAGAACTACTTAAACTTCTATGAGAAGCCTTCCTCACTCTTTCTCTTTCTAACTTTTTTAAATAATTAGTTAGATTCTTCCATTCGTTCTCACTCAAGTTCTCACATTCCTTACAAGTATTATAAAGAACATTCATACTCCCTGCACCTCTTGCATACCGTGTGAGGGTCTACCGAAGCTTTCGGCAACCTCACCTTACAGCCTACATTCACACAACGTCTCACAACCATACCAGAGTCAGACATTATTAAAGAAAATTCCAAAATCAAGTCCACAAAACAGTCCACAAAAGCGTATGCCAATCCAACAATCCAGATACGTCACCAAAAGTCGGTCAAGAAGATCAATTGCCGGTGAAAAAAGGAAAACCAATCGAGAGGAACCAACAACAATGTTGATGGTCCGGGCGACAGAAGAATTCTGATTAGAAAACGGGGATGGTTCCTAGTCCTGCCACCCAGGGCAGGGCGGTAGATCACCTGACCTACCTGTAGCGTGTGCCGCGAAATTTGAAATTCTGTCGGAGACGACGGAGTCTATAGCTAAGTATATATCTGGCAGGGAAGTTGAATGTATAAAACAACTATATATTTTTGTTACAAGAAAGGAATATTCAACACAATGTAAGCTGCTAAGTGCCAAGTGAAAGTAAAGGAGGTAAGATGGGGGAATCAAAAGAATTAAAAACACCTCAGAGCAATATCTATGGAAAGAGACAAAGCTAAAATAAAAATATAGGACAAATGAAAAAATGGGAGCTTTCAAGTTATGGCATAGGGATATGAAAAATGGGCCTCACTGAAAGCTTCCAGTGGGAGGAGTGGAATTAAAATCTAATACAACAAAGGGAAAAAGAGAAAATTTTAGGAATAGCACACTAGTTGAGAAAAGGTAAAAACCGGATCAATTAAGGTTCTAAATATTACTTATTGGAATATTGGATTACTGTACTAACAGTCTACAAAATGAAGAGGATCTACATAAACTGGTGAATTTTTATAAGAAATTGTGTTAGGGAAGCAAGAAAACAATTAGAAAGAAATAAAAGAAACCTTGCTGAAATACTGATAAAGAACATCTCATAAAAAAAGAAAAAAATGGTCTGTACTAGAACTCTCTCCCTATATATGGCAAAGTGCCAGACACTTGAAAGAAAATGGAGGAGACTAAAAAATGTGTGGCAACAAACTAAGATTCACAACTTGAACACAAAAAGTTTGATGATTTTTGCACTATGTGCAAGGAAGAGGACCAACAGAAACTTGGTAAATCATTAGTATGCAATGGAACACTGCCAGCTGGCCCAAAAAGATTTAAGTGAAGTCTTGCATCAGAAGGAAATTCAGGTACAAAATCCTCAATGTAAAACAATTTGTGGAGAAAAATTATCAGACATTTAGCCCCATAATTTGAAAACTTGAAGTTAAAAACATGATGATAAATAAGTAAGCTAGTTCATAAGGATGAAATGCCATCCAGAATGAAGAGGGCAGTCTTAAAACTTGAAACAAAAACATGAAATACATTAAGTAAAGAGGATGAACTGCTATTAAGAATAAAGAGGTTAGTTCTAAGAGTTAAAAGATTTGACTCAGAGGTCTGGTTAAAATACTCAATACTGATAACTGAATAGTTTACTGAATACATCACTAGTATACAAAATTTCTGAAGGGCTTGGCTTAAAATTCTTCTAAAAGTTTACTTAAAGACTGCAACTTGAAGTAATAAATTCCTAAATTCTATCTAATTTATTAAAATTCTTCTAAAAGTTTACTTGAAGACTGCAACTTGCAGTAATAAATTTCTAAATTCTAACTAATTTTATAAAATTCTTCTAAAATTTTACTTAAAGACTGCAACTTGAAGTAATAAATTCCTAAATTCTATTTAATTTTACATAGTAAATTCCTGAAATGGTTTATAATTTTACAAAGTAAAAAGTTTCCATGTTTTTACCTTTCAATCTTGACTCTACCTATCGCAGTTCAATGAAACCACCGAGTCACACTGTTAGACTCACTGGGTCAACCTGATGGATTTTTTTCTTGAATTAAAATTGAAAATTGCACCCAAAGTTTTTTTTTTTCATGAAAATTATAAATGGAAATTGGTAAAGTTTAAGAAGTTGGACAGCTAAGTAAGAAGGGCCTAAAGTTATGGATGAAAAAGACAGAAAACAATGCAGCTGTAACCTGAAAGGAAAGCAGCAAAGAACCTTTACCAGCATTTACAGAAGCTAAAAGAAGAAACCAGTGTGCTGCATTATTGTGCTACAGAAAAATTAACCCAATAACCATTTGGGGCATAATGATAAATCCAGACTCTGGAAGGCCTTACCCCATCTCTGTCTTTCCACTTGACATTCATTACACCATTCCACTCTCCCTCCACTGTAAGAAATGGTTTCTTCTCCCCAGGATTAAAAACTTCTGCACTTATCCTATGTTTCTTCCCTCCATAAAATGGCTGAAATTATAAATGGAATATTAGATAGAAAATAATGTTTTTTATACTGTGGTTGTACAAGAAAAATTAATTCAAGCCATGAATTTCTCAAATACTCTGTATGCTGAAAAGCTGTAATAATTGTAACCTGCCATATCAGACTACAAAGATCTGCTAGTGAAAAGTATTTGTTAATCTCAAATTATAACATGCTTATTTTTATTTTCCTGGCTTGACTGTTGAAGTATATCTTAAAATTTGTTCTTTGACCTTTATTATCAGCAAATAAAGTTCTCCATTCTTGAGTTTAATATTAATAATGTATGGAACTGACTTTCACTTGACCTATTATAAGCTAGCCACTGATGGTAAAATTGACTTGTTCCATAATATTTCACATTTGAATTTAATTTTCTTTAAAGCTTCCAAATGTAAAATTAATACTTTTACAGAGGATGGTGTGAACCCTAATTTGAAGGATTGGAACAGACCATATTTCTAAATCTTTAAATTATAATACAAGCTCAACACTTTCCTTGAACTTTGATAAAATATCAATAAAATGGCTACATTTGTAGACTAGCATACTAATAGAACACTTCAAACAGAGTGGTTTTCCTTTTCTTTTCAATTAATAGACAAGAAAAAACCGTGGAATCATCTTAATGTCATTCATATGCTAAAAGAAAAATACAAAAAAATTTAAACCTATGATGAAATTAAATAATGCCTTACCTTTGTTAAGAATTCTATATTTCCACTATAACCCGTTTTGCTGCAAGTAATCTGACATGTTCCACCAAGCTCCACCCATGGAACAGTTAAAATTGATCTGAAAAAAACATGAAGTTCAGAGGGTATAAGTCTGGTTCTCCATAAAAATGATGGTAAGAAAATTATCATCAGTCACAAGAACTAACAAATAGTCAATAGCAACTGACATTCATCCAAACAAAGCAACTAAAAAACAAAACTAAGACAAAATCACTTTATGTTAACACAAATACCAAATAATTAACTAAATCTCTCCCACTTACCTGCCATAACCACTAGGAAAATTGAGTATATATTCTTCATCATGATCCATAACGGATACACAACCCTGGCCAATATTATTTACACATATTGAAAGACCAAGGAACTTGGATTTTGTCCAGATGTGGCCACAGAACGATATGCGCTTGTTTTTATTTTCAGCATAGAAGGCAGAAATAGGAGGATGATGTGAGACCTGCTCAGCTACGAAGCTCAAGTTGTTAGTTGTGGCCCAAGGGATAGGACCATCAGGTACTGACTCTCCTCCTGGTGGGATGCCAGGCACATCCCAATAACATCTGTTAAATGGTTTTTGATTAATACGTAATAGTAAAGTGAATGAACAAAAAAGTTAAGATGTAATTAGCACAAGAATCTTTCACATATTGAGCTTGATCTCTGCACAAAAGATAGTCACTTTTAGCAAGTTTGTTCTTCAGTACTTACTTGAATACTTCCCCAAGTATTGGATTGTATGGCTTTTTACAGACTTCACTTTTCCGTCCTGCATGGAAGGCTGACAGGTACCACTTGACGACTTGTACCATCCGATCCTGAGGTGTTTGCATGTCTGCTATGCTGTAAGGACAAATGTAAATAACTTTTTCATTCTTAAACTAGTATGCAAAATATTGGACTGTATTACATTTGGGGAGTGACAATGCTTTCTTCAGAAACACTTTCAAAGTGTCAGTTCTGCATTATCTCCTTGAGGAGTCTTCACCTATTTACTTTAAGCTATCATAATCTGAGGTATATATGTAATATCAACAGATATTCCTACAAAATGAAATCTGAAAATTTTCCTATCTTTTATTGCATAAAAGCATTACATGCCATTTGCTTTATACATGCAAAATAAAACTAAATACTGCAGGAGGTATGTACATCATCTCCAGATACATGTCCTAAGATGAAAAGTGTGAAGTAACTTCTACAGACTTAGGCATATAGATACTTTAACCCTTAATGGACAGATATCCTCATATGAGTAGTAATAACAGGTTTTGGGTGGAGGATGGATTCACTCATAGTGAGCATCAGTATTATGCACCATCAATTTGGATGAATAGGGCGGGAAAGAGGTTCCAATACTTTTAATGCCTATATATTCACTAATGGCTACTTTTAAGAGTGGCTCAGTACAATGATTAGGTGGCTCTCAAGTTACTTCTATTGCCCATATATTCACTAATGGCAACTTTTAGCCTGGCTCAGTACATCGATTAGGTGGATCTCAGTTAGTGTGATTTTGACCTCAAGGGAGCATGTATGTACTCTCTCTCTCTCTCTCTCTCTCTCTCTCTCTCCTTCTCTCTCATCCTCTCTCTCTCTCTCTCTCTCTCTCTCTCTCTCTCTCTCTCTCTCCTCCTCTCTCTCTCTCTCTCAAGCATGATGTCTTTTTATGTATTTGCTCACAAATATACCTGAGGGTTGCTGTTGGTTTTAGTTCTTATCTTTTACAATAGAAGGTAAGTCAGTTATAATTGTAATTTTGAAAAGAAATATTAGAAAAGACATGTAATAATCCAAGATAAGTTACTGCATCTTCGATCTCAGTAAATTTGTATAAATATTTTACAACAAATATACTCAGAATTTGTTATTGATTGTAGTTCTTATAATTTTTTATGTTGTGTAAGCTGTAATTATAATTTTACAAAATAAAATTATTTATTAGAAAAATATTTATAACTCAGTAAAATTTACGGTTGTCTTGTAAGGCCACACAAGGGGTTGTGAGTACAGTGGACCCCCCATATTCGCGTTCTCCAGATTCGCGGACTCACACATTTGCGGATTTCTCTGGGGAACGTTTCCCTGCATTATTCGCGGAAAATTCGCGGTATTTTTCTATGATAAATATCCACAAATTCCTGGGTTTTTTATGAATTTCATCATAAAATGCTCTTTTTGTGATAAAACAATATTAAAAAACCAAGTATGAAAATTTTTAGTGGGTTTTTCTTGAGTTTTAACTAACAAAATAGGCTGTTTTTAGCATTTTCATAGGGGTTCCAAACATTCGCGGGTTCTAACTATTCACGGGGGGGTCTGGTACGCATCACCCGCGAATACGGGGAGACCACTGTACGTAGTCTTTTTCAACTTCTCATGGAAGGTAGGGAAAATTTGTAAAATAAAAATTTTTCTTACACCATGTGCATTTGCACATCTTCCTCTTTCCATTGATATGTTTTTTCTTAAATTGGCTCACCTCAAAGTTTCCCCCGGCCTGGGGTGCTGCATTTGCTATTTTTACCCCAGCTCTTAAGGGTTAATGCAATTGTCATCTGGGGGATAAGCACATCCTCACCAAAGCACTGAATTCTTCATCATCTTTTACAAGAGAACAACTCGATTAATGTTCAAAAGGATGGTTTGCCATTACCTATACGGATAGTCCATGAACAGTTTTATTTTTATCAAGGAACTTTTCCCCCAACAATACCTAAGGCTAAAATAAAAGGTTTTGTTTTACTAAAATCTTGCAATATAGCAGTGCAATCAGCTTTATAAAAAAAACAATTCCAAAAAGAGCAAACTTAATATGTAGGCATTTTTCTTTGTTTATTAGTTACAGCAAACTTTCAATGAGACAAACTTACCTGCAGAAGAGGTCAGGGTGAGCAAAGAAATCAGCATACATCTCCAGTAAAGATCGCCTTTCAAGAATGAAGGTTGGAAGCACAACTTTCGTTAAATCCATTCCAATTTTCACCTGCAACAGTTAGTTTTCTCATTTACAGGCGTTGACGCATGCAAGTTTACAAGATCTTGGCTGCAATGCCAAGACACCAAGCCCCTTTGCCTTTAATCTTTCTTATTATTTCTCAGCTGATGATATGCATATGTTTATTACTTATAATTCTTTGTTACATTCATCTACCTTTTACTATTTTTCTCTGATCAATTTCTCTCTTTTCATTATAGTCAATCTGTTCTTTGGAAGTTTACTTTTAAAGTCAGTGCAGTCCTTAGCTTATTCCATGTGAGTGGGGGCACAATTTGAAACATAATACGTATACTGAGTATTGTAGTAAAACTTTATTACTGGAGACTGCAAGATGATGGAAGTGTCTGTTACCTCAAGTAACCAGGATAAGACAAGGCAATTTATAAAAGGAAATATTCTCTGGGAACCTCTATGAAAGAGGGAGGTAATAACAACTACAGTATTTAGCACTGTGTATCTCTATCTTAAGCCCTTTGCAATAGTGCTTCTCAAAATCATTTTTTTTAATAATGTTTATCATGTGCATTCACAGTATATACTTGTGCTGTGTTTCTCAATCTGTAAAGAAAGCTATTCTGTGGCTCTGTTGTGATTCTGTGTAAATTCTTTGTGATAATTATTTAAAACTGATCATTGCCTTATTTCCAGTGTACTTCACTGTATCATTTTTACACTAAGCCAAGTTTACCCAGTAATTAAGTGCATAAACAAAATATAACTTCAAGTGGATTTTACCCAAATACAAAGACATTATTTTGCACTGTTATCATCTAAACTTTATACTAGGTTATAAGTTTATCAGGGAAGTCCTGTACCAGCAGAAGTCTACCCTAGACTAGACTTGAAAACTTTCTTTGATAACAGACTTTTTCCACCAGTGGACACCCTAGACCTCCAGAGTCCATTATGGAGAGATTCTACTGCAATAGAGAGTGAAACGACGTTCATTGATATTGTGCAGTGCACAACATAATAAGTGACTTATAAAATCTTACGTGTATGACAAATAATGGATTTTCTTATGCACCATATTATCAGGCCATGTGTAAGTCACAAACTTTATACACTACCATGAAATCAGGCATGACTTGAGGGAACCTGTCCTATAAATGTATACCAAATAATTTGTTAAGTTTACACAAACAATGGCAACACTTATTTTGACTAATTTACCTTTGCTATCCTCAACATTATGAGTTCCCATACATTTACAATCAGGGTAATTTCAATAAACCCCTGTAGTTACCAACAAAAAATTCCTACTATGTACTAAATTATCCTTTGTCATACAGTAGGGTGAACAATGGAAATTTCAAAGTTGCTCTGCACTATGTATACAGAATGGCCATTTTTAAAGAAAAGTGATCCCTGATACTATAGTATTTGCAAAGCATAAATTTGTCAGCTGACAAGAATTGCAAAATTTCATGAGGTACAACCCATGCATGCATACAACTACATTTTAAATGAGCACCAGTGAGTCTAGAGAGGTTTTGAAAACTTACGAATATATTCTCTTCTGTAACCTGTAAGATTTATCATATAATAATATTTATGTATACCATGTACATCTTCAAGTCTAGTCATCCTATACCACTAAACAAGGCATAAATAATGTTTGGTTACTGGGACATATATTGAACTAGTGCTTTAAAATTCTCAAGATATATTTTAATTTTTAAGGACTGCCCTTTTAAAAACTTGTTTCTTTCCAAAATGCTTAATAAACTAAATTAAATTCCCAGACTCCACTATAAATCTTGTTTGTAAATTTGTGAAACCCAAATTCAACTGTATATCTCCCTCAAAGACTTTTCAATATAATAAGATTTCATTTTGATAAAAACAAACCTGTGACAGTAGATGATGTATGACAGAACCATGATTTTCCATGGATCCCAACTCCGATTCATCATCATCCTCATACATACGATCATAATCCATGGTAGCATCGCTCGCGCTGTTGCGTTGTTCTGAAGCACTGCTTTCTGTCAGGTAAAGAGTAGTAGTATGTGATTTGAAATTTGAGCAAGTTGGAAAAATAAAAGTACAGCAAACAGATTTTGTTTCATTAGCAGGATATAAATGATGCTGTAAAAAGATTTTTTTCACTTCTAAGCAACTAGTAACTTCTTTTTAATACCAAATTATGTTTTGACATTATCACTTCACAGTCTGATTCCTCTCATCAGTTTTTTCAATCTGACCTGATGCATTTTGAGTTGCCAAAGGAACTGAAGCACTGGACGGGGAATGTGTAGGAGCAACACTTGGCTGAGTTTGAATGGCTGAAGGCTCTGAAAAAAAAATTGTAAGACCTTCTGAATGATGTGTTGCGTAATGGCAACACAGAGTGAACTTCTAATTATGGTGTGCGACTTACATATAGTATTTTTTTTTTCGTGACTGGACATGTGGGATTTGGAATTTATCAATTGCATCAACAATAATGGAAAGGTGACATTAACCTGTAACATACTACTGGTAATGGGCCTTCTCTCAGTAAGCTGAAAGGCTTTACATTGATTTGTAAGGTCTGAAGGATTCTTCTTAAACTGTTGAAGTGCTTAATGTAAATGAATTTCATATGCATATCCCTTAACCCAACATTGTTTTGTTGTTTGGTTCACAGTGATGACCTAAAATACCCACATACATTAAATGAAAAGGATGATTACGCTCACTGATTGGTGATAGCCTCAGCAGGGTTGGCAACCTTATATCGCCATTACAGCCCTCCCTTTAGCATGAAACTTCACTTCAGGAAAAATATTTGTGCCAAACTAGAGAGAAGGAAGGTGGTATTGCAATAGTTGGTACGTATCTAAAAATTGAAAACTTGTTTTAAAAATATTCATGTGTTTACAATAAACAACCCCCTTAGTGCATCACATAACTGATTGTGCTATTTGTAGTGTCTGAAATGTTTATCAGCACAAAGTACTATTAGGAAGGCTTGTTTCATAAATATATTTCTAAGGATGAAGTCAAGTAGACTCTCAACAAGGGCGTCTTGAGGCTGTGAAAGCCAAATGAAAAACCAATTTAGATGGGAAGCTTGAAAGATAGGTATAAGACTACCCTATGGAGCCTTAGAACTAAGAGTAGAGTTGTCTGCAGTCCTGTACTGAAAGCAGCATGTGAACTATTCAAAGGGCCAGAAAACATATTCTACAGATGGGGTGAATAGAAGGAAGAGAAGATTCTTCCCTTTTGGAAAATAATAACCACATTAAATTGCTTCTGGTCTGCTATAACTTGATGATAAGAGAAGGATTGTTACACATGAAAACATTTGGCACACACTTAAGAAAGCTATCTTTCTTGTAAGGCAGAGGGGAGAACACTCTAAGTGAGAAGAATGGTTTTCTAGGTTGCAATAAATAGGTTGATATGAAGCTGGTGAAAGACAAAAAGCACCAAATCCTAGTCCCTAAGGCTGTTGGGCCTAAGATGAACATCTTATTAAATAAATGTCTGACATGTAAAGGATGTTGGTGGTCTGGAGATTTGCCTTCCTGTGTGAAGGAAGGAAACCTAATCTCACCAAAAAGTAAAAAATGGGCAGGAGGCAGTTCTGAGATGTAGTGAAAAATTACGTCCAGGAAGACCTGTCTTCTGGATACCAAAATAAGGTCTTCTAAAGAATTGTCTACTTGTGGCAAAGGAAAATACATACGTAGATTGTTGCTTTTTTGGGAAAAAGGGTCCTTGAGCATCCTGTGTTGATTGTTGTCTTCAAGAATAGCATCTTAGACTAAAAATGAGATGGCATTCAATTATTATGAAATCGGAGATAGTCAAGCACAAAGAAAAGCTGCCCCAAAGGAAGCAAGGAGACAATTCTTATCTGCTGTTTTGAAAAGACAAAAACCAAGGATCAGGTAGTTGAATTCCTATGCAGTAAGGTCAGATTGTGACTCATCACTACATCTTTCAAGTCTTGAGGGGTATTGTGCAAATGGGAAGAAAAAAAGTATGAATCCAAGTATGTCTTTTTAAGGTGAAGAGAAGATATTTCTTTGAAGATGGCCATGTGAAAACCAACTGACCTACATGAATGGACATGCAACTAAGCTACAGTTATCTGCTCAACTGAAGTTCAACAAGGGGTAATCAAGGGTGTAAGTATGTGGTCATCACTGAATTGAAGCATAAAGGCTATGTAAGAAAGCATTTGCATGATACACATATATAAAGAGTATAAGTACAATGCCTTGAAATTACTTGGTGAGCAATTTTCTTTTCATCAAGAAATATGTTAAATACAACAAAATACATATGAATGGATGCTAATGAATCAACATACTGAACTATTATACTGAAAGAAAGCTCCATAATCACTTCAGTATGTTCTACCTAATTAGCTCAATCCATCTGCCAAATATAAAAAGAGAACTGATACACTCTGCACATGCTTCTTTGTGACTTATGTATAACAGTACTTGGACTTATGTATAACTGCAACTTGGTTTATGATTGTTGAAAATACACAGACAGAATCACGTCTCAGAAAGCCAGTTTGATTTACTAAACTAAAAGTGATGCTATACTTGGTTTCCAAAACTGTAGACTTCATAACTTATCTGTGCCTATAGTCAACTGTGCAGTACATATTTCTTTGGGGAGACTGAATATTCCTAACATACTGACAGTGACTTCTCAGAGAATTAGAATCAACATGTATTTCAAGAGCTATGATATTTTTAAAGTTAATATTAATCAATATATAAGGGGATACTTTCATACTCTGACTGCTTCTCTACACAACACAGTGACTGAAAAGCCCTTGGTTCTAACTCAATATAAATTATATTCAAAAATTGTTTACCTTGTCCTATTGTGATGTTGTTTGTTTGTTTGTATGGTGTTTTTATGTTGCAAGGAATATTGTGATGTTGGCAATAATAAAGTATATACAGGTTATCATAAGCTGCCCTGTAAGTTTTGATAACCTGCATATAATGTACTCGATTAACTTAAATGTGCTCCACACTAAAACTTTAAATAGGATTTGGGTGATTTACAGCATCTATCCTCTCCTAGCAAAGAAATAAATGCATAAGATAACTATTCCAAGTATGAACATGACAAAATGGTCTCAAAAATACTTTCTGAACAGAGCGGAAAATGACACTATTTTAACTGACCTCGAAATTTAGAATGCTACTGTAAGACACACAGTGCCTCAAAATGGTACTGTGTTTTACAAATCAAATAGAACCTTTATCTGTTTACCTGCAGGACCAGCAGAATCTCGTTCCAAGAGAGGTTGCTGTGAGGCTGGATCACTGGACGTTCCCCCAACACTATTGGAGGCATCACTTGTGCCAGTAACAGCAATGGTTTCAACTGCATCTTCAAACAATCGGGGCCCACTGCAAGCAGAAGAGACAGGGGGTTAGAAGGGAAAATCATTACTGCCATGTACTAAGCAGAATGGCAATCAAAATTGTTGGCGTCCCATATAAGGATATTCTTTATTAATGCAGATAAGAGTTATTAACATTTATATTGAGAAAAATACTAAAAGGAAGGACCTGGGTTGGTAAAAAGCCAAACACTTATATTCCAAAGAGAAAATACATGCTAAATTGTGAATAAATAATAGTGCAACAAACTTACAATATCTAACCAACCTAATGTTATGCAAAACTGGAGTTCACTCAAAAAGCTAAAGGAAAATCATCCACCTATGCACCATGCAATTACTATGCAGTTCACAATCAGAGCTTCAATTATGGAATTGGATGCAAAAATCTATAAGAACTACACCAACAGGGCATGGCTGGATATGCAAAAAAATAACTGTCATCCCCTTTACATTAATAATTGTACTTAAAATTAAAATACTTCACAGCAATAGCCCTTCTTCAACATAACCAAATTAGTAACTTGCATTGATATATAAACATAAAATATAGTACACTGCTAACTTGTAACGAGCAATACTGAAAAAATGTAACAACCCTCAAGGTAAACAGTGATGTACTATACATAATGTACTACTATGTTGCAATGACAATGACATCATATGCAGAAAAATTCCTTTGATAAAGTATAAATTTAAATAACTGTCATACAGTCATAAAGTTAATGAATTTAATACAAAAGTTCCTTACAAAGCAAGTGCAACCTTTAAATTATATGCTGCAACATGTAACATTTGCTATGATACAAGAAGTAAAGAATAAATTTGATTTACTTTCTCCTCCTGGTTTTATTTTGCTTTATATAAATATTATTGTCCATGTAAACAAAAGTTCATTCTAAGCATGAATGGGCAACCATTATCATAAAGCAGAAGTACAGTAAAACCACTAACATTTCCAGACCCTCGATTAATTCACTAACAAACTTTCCAACTAAACAAACTACTGTTTAATTAAGGCATGTTGTTTCCAGGAAGAAAGCAACAGATTGGTTAAGAGGCATTCATCACTGAATTTGCAGCCAATCAACGTTCCTAATTAAGTACATATAAATCCTTACAATGGCCCCAGTGCTAGAGGGGGGAAGTGGTTCCATCTACTTGGATTTTTTTAAATCATGAATAGAATTTCACCTTTTGAATTGCATCTATGCAAAAAAAACAAAAGAGGCATGATAAAACACCCTTCAAGTTAATACCCATACTAAAACATATGTAAATGTATTTTCACAGACATAAGCTTCATAATTTTAAGGATTCTTCACAATGCAAAGCAGAACAGCCAAAACAATGTGGCAATTCCGTTGCTGTTTATGATTATGTTCAGCAAAATGAGAGAATTCGTGAAGCCTTATAAAAATGTACAGTATGAAATTAGGTTACGGCTTTTATATCCTATTCCTGTTTTTATCAATGTCTGAAGTGAGTGAAACGGGAATTTTTAGAAGCTAAAAATGACGAGGTTTTATGTCTCACTGTCTGCAGCGATAACACTCAAGAGCCAAGACAAATGCCTCCATATTAAATGTCTCCAAGATGGGCAATATCAAAGTTACCCAAATACAATGTGAAAGATACCATTTTGATTTTAATATCTATTCTTTACATCAGAATGATAAGAATGAGAAAAATAAATTCTATTTTAATATTTAATGATCTCTAAAATCTTTTTTTACCAAAATGTTAATAACGAAACCTCAAACAAACAAATTCATTTTATACAAATTTATACCTCTATATTTTAATGTTGAGAATTTTCATCATCTAACACCCCTCATGAACTAAAGTATATTACTCACGTGTAAAATAAAACACATATATGTGTATGTATGTGTATAATATATATATATATATATATATATATATCTATATATATATATATATATATTAATATATATAAAAACCTAGGATTTCTCTCCCGGAGAGACCATTACAAGTCTTGTTACTTAAGTGATGATGTTTCTTAAAATCACAAGTCTCATATGACTTATGCCATGATGATTTCTCATTTTCAGAACAATTTTATTTTATTACCTGTGACCGAAAATCACTAAGCTTTGTACAGAACGGGAGAGGTCTTACTTAAAAAAAAAATAAAAGTTATCAATAACATTTCAATGCCCAATTTGGTACCATTAAGAATTGGAATCTGCAGTTAGATGGCGGAGGCAAAAAGCAGCTCTGCCGGCCACACAGCAATTAAGGTTTAATTCAAATGATCTTTTTCTTTTGTAAATACCTGATCATATATCTGAAACTTATACAAAAAGAAAACCAAAGACAAAAATTTTTCATAATCAAGAATAACATAGTGGAAAAACAATTACACTGCAACTTGCACATTGCACATTATATATAGATATATATATATATCTATATATATATATATATATATATATATATATATATATATAAAACATAAATCAAGTATCATGGACAAATGCTGTATACAGAAATTTTAAAAGAAAAATAAAAGCTAACACAATCAAAGCAGAAAACCTTGTTAAAATTTTTGTCCAAACAATCAAGAAGGGGAATCTGTAAACTTGTTAGCCTTAATCACTAGAAAATAAAAACAACTAAAAATGACGAACAAATATCCCGAAAGGATGACGTCATTGTTATCAGTGAATAAATTTCGCTTAACACGAATCAGCATCAGATGCTGTTGGTAGCAATAGTATAATAAACCTCTAACTAATTAAATGTCAACAAACTGACACTGAACTACATATATACCTCGTTTAAACAATGTCAAAATATAGTAAAGGATATCTTACAAGTTTTAATGTTCCTCATATATGAAGAGAAATTTAGAGAAAACTGCAGCTCTACTTTGGTTTGATGTAATTATTGCTAATGATTACAGGTCACAGTCATTTGCAAACAATAAGTATTCCTTTATGTGCACAATAATGCATAATAGAAACAGATGCCTGTTATTGTGTTACCATATGAGCTTCCTATAGAAACAATACTCACTGGATCGATCAGCGCACAGTGCCGACACGTCCAATATGACGGAATTAATCAGAAGTAATTATGTAGTGGCAATGTACTTCATAAATAGTACACTATGAATTGTACCCGGTTGAACAAGGAGCTCGTCCCCTGTAAACTGTCTTACACAGAAAAGATTATATATATATATATATATATATATATAATTATATATATACATATATATATATAATATATATATATATATATATCTATATATATATAATATATATATAAATATATATATATATATATATATATATATATATATATATATATATATATATATATTATATATATATAGCTTAATATAATATATAATGTATAATATATAATATAATAATTATATATATATAATGATATATATATATAATATATATATATACACACACACACACACACACACACACTTACATAGTATTACAGGTTAATCAATTTCAACAAAGACTATGTTAAACCGTGACCCAGGCACCCTAGCACATATATATATGTATATATATATATATATATATATATATATATATATATATATATAAAAAAAAATTCGTGAGTGACGCAAAATACTCGTGAAGGGCTTTATGAAAGAAGGTAAAATTGAGGTAAAAAAATAAAAACTATGCACACAAATATTGATTTCAAAGATGTGACAAATGATTTCTTTTAGAATGAAATAGAATAACGTATACCAAATCCGTCTGATCCATTCCTTTCGTTCTTTCCACAAAAATGAGAATGTATTACAATCTCAGTGACAAACAGACACATTCCTCTCAAATGCGGAAAATGTACATTAGAAAATAGACAATGTATAAATGGGATTTATCCTAACCTTTTCAATCAAATTCCAGTACTACGTCTCGCCATTTCTTTTGAAGTTATGCAATTTAAACTTTAGAAAACAAAGTTTGTTCTCTCAAGAAGAATATAACATTAAATTAAAACTAGTGTGTATGTATGTATGCAGTTATAATTATAAGTATATATATATATATTATATATTATATATATATATATATATAGGTATATGTATATATATTATAATTATATTATATATATATATATATATAATATATATATATATATATATCTTATTATCGATTCTGAATAAACTATTAATTACGAAAGAGGTCTTAATAGACAATTTTTGACATCAAATACGTTTTCAAATACACATAATGAGGAAGTTATTAAAACAAAAATAAGATATAAACAGGCGCAGCATCATCATTAACTGTCAACGGCCCAAAGAAAGAAACAGAAGCACCACAAAGTCATTTGGCAAATATTGCAAATGAAGAATTTTCTTCATCAACACAAGTGGAACAGGATAACTAGCGGTAATAATAGGCTGATGTCAATGAGCTAGTTTTAATTCATATCAAACTCTATTATTCTAATGTCAATGAGTTTGGTTTTAACTCTACTTTTGTGCATGAACCATGATAGAAAGAAAAAATAGTTTAAATGATCAGGTTGGAGAGAGAGAGAGAGAGAGAGAGAGAGAGAGAGAGAGAGAGAGAGAGAGAGAGAGAGAGCGGCACACACACACACACAAATATATATATATATATATATATTATATATATATATATATATATATATATATATTATATACATGCGCCTTCATTTCTAAAAACCATATATGACCAGTTAAGGGAAAAAATAAAAATAAAAAATAAAAACTGAATACTCATTGGTCACTAACAAAATGCATAATACCATTCGATAGAAATTGGAATTCCTATCGACAGATTGGGTGACCATTATAATAACCTTCACGCTCGCGGCCAACCTTAATAATGCAATTTAGAGTTCCTTTGTACATCCGGTAAATGTCGAGGTCCCATGTAGTAAGGTAGCCAGACCTTCTAATGGTATTTTAAGACGTTCGGAGAATAGGAATTTCATATAACTTTTAATGAAGGTATGACACTAATGTACATATATTCATTTTTGAGATGAGACACGTAACTAAATCTATTTTACACTCAACACCAACAAAGATAACTTTAATTGAGGTAAGGAATAAATATACCCAACTCCAGCTGAAGCTTCATGAGCCACCAAATCAATACAACTAAATCTAGTTAGGAGATAAATATAGAAACAGATGACTGTTGTAGCTGTACAAGCCATCGTGATAGGTGTGGTTACCCTCAGCGAAAATGGCGTGCAATCTATTCGTAAAGTTTCGGGTTATTTGATGAACAACTTTTACCTTGATTAAATCAAATGTCTTTTGGTGTGAATCTGAAAGTAGCGACTCGTGATGGAAACAGTGACTCCTATATAAAATAGTAAAAGTAAGTATAGCTTAGTTTTACCAGACCACTGAGCTGATTAACAGCTCTTCTAGGGCTGGCCCGAAGGATTAGATATTTTTACGTGGCTAGGAACCAATTGGTTACCTAGCAACGGGACCTACAGCTTATTGTGGGATCCGAACTACATTGTATCGAGAAATGAATTTCTATAACCAGAAATAAATTCCTCGGACCACCGGGTTGGTAGTCGAGCGCGAAATGCAGTCGGCCAACGTGGAACTTTATATAAAATAGTAACCATATACAAAAAGCAGAAGATGAAGATAATGTTAAAACCTACGCCATTTTTAATATAGACCCTCGAATGTATCAAAATAATAATGATATTTGGATAATAATAATACAAATAATAATACAGTCATTCAGACTTGCAACGGGCACATAATGAACACAGTCAAATATGCTTACGACCTTGAATGGATGAGAATGAATCTGTTCAAGCTCTCTTCAGGCATGAACCAAGCGCTCCTGATTTCGATCTAAAAATGTAATGTAAGTTCACTATCTTTGTGTATATTCAAAATAAATAATTAGTCTATGAAGAGCAATCTACGAACACAGAGAGCTAACTCGGCCTACAGATGTATAGTCAAAGTTAACTTCCCCACAGTAACAATAAGTTAACTTCCCTACAGTAACAATTGACGAAGTTGTATAATTATAGATGTATAGTCAAAGTTAACTTCGCCACAGTAACAATTGACGAAGTTGTATAACTATAGATGTATAGTCAAAGTTAACTTCCCCACAGTAACAATTGACGGAGTTGTATAACTATATGAATGTGAAATCAGTAGAACTATTCATAAACATGGCAAGAGGTTGACATTACTTCATTATTACATAACAGTTTAGCGTATGCAGAAGATAATTTAGTTATTTATACCTAGTACCAAAGTCTACATCAAAAGGCACAGGGATAGAATAGGGGTAAATTCAACATTAACAAGAAAAAATTTGATTTTTTTTCATTTCCATAGCAACGAAGAAAGAAATACATCAAACCACGTATTGAGTGCAAAACACAGGAACGTTTTAATAAACAGGCATCGAAGGGGTGTTAATAAAATCCAGCAATTTGGTTTTAATGCAATAAACCACTCCAAAACCAACTCAGTAAGTAAAACCTATGGTAATGCAGTGTCAGTTCAACTAATAACAGTACGGAGATGAAAATAACAGAAGTACAAAATGTTATGTGACTGATTATTTACATAACAATGGTGCATTCTGAAAACCTCTTATTCACAGGCGCTAACAAATTGAATCAGTGTACAATTTTTATGAAAAAAATCGGTATTCTTTGTTTTAAAGAAATATTAGTACCATAGCTATACAAAAACATTTAGGAGTAAATATAATGCCATTACAGAACAAAATAACAATAATGCACTTAAAAGTATAAAGATCCTAGTGATTATAACCTGACCAAAGAGAGAGAGAGAGGAATTTAAAAGGGCCATAAACATCTGTTTCCTGTTATGGTAACAGACATTAAGATCCACTAAGCATGCAAACTTAATGACTTCTGTATCGGAAAACACTACAAAAGATAGTTGTAAAATCTCACCTTGCCAAATCTGGGAAAATATGGACATTCAAAATCTAATTCTAATATTAACCTCTAGTACATCGGATACAGATCACAATCAATAAGAACATATTAACTTTAAAAAAATAGAAGACAGCATGACATGGCCTATTTCGTTAAGTATATTAAGTGGCTAATCACTATTTCGCTATTCTAACTTTCTCAAGCCCTAGGAAGAAAAAAAGAAGCATAGTTTAAAGTCTTACAAAATATCCACTTGGGAAACTGTGTGGGTTAATACCTGTTCCGCCTAGCCAGAACAGAAGTGTAAAAATAAAAATAAAAAAAAAATAAAAAATAAAAAAAAAAAACGAATAACACTTGGCAAATCTAAGTATCGTACCAATAACAGACCAGACCCATTCCTGAAAAAATATCTTAAAACTTTCACAGTTGCAACGGAAGCTGTATATAAAAACAAATGATGCAGAATAACTAGTACTGTTAATGGAGGGAGAAGCCCAGAACTGGTACACGTAAGCTGTTACTGACACAAAATCTAGTTAATGAGATCATCATCAGCCCAACATTGAGACTTAATTAAACAAAAAAAAAAAAAAAAAAAAAAAAGGTGGGGGGGGGGGGGGGGGGGGGGGAATGGAGTCAAAGGGAGCGGAAGACTGTGGGGCAAATGGGATCAAACCAAGAGAAAGTGAGATTATTTTAAACCCAGCCACACGGCACTCAGGATGCTTACAGATGTGAGAAACATAGACTTAAAGAAAACTGAGAGTGCTTTTCCTTACCACACTCTGATGCGTCGTATATAATCCATAAGCGAGGAGGCACTTGGCCTCCTCTGCTTGCTGCCAAGATACGACCACATGATTGGTTATGCTAACAGGCAGGCAACAAGGAGTCACTCACAGCAGGCAACACGCCTGCCTGCGCCGCTCCCACCTTTCAGCGGCCTTCCAAGTGGCCCTTCTTTCCACAACCTCTCTCCTCCACTTGGTAGCCAAATTTCCCGACACCTGGTGGTGGTGGTGGTGTCGAAGGCTCTCTTTCAGGGGCAAGATGAGCGGGGTGGGAACTGGAACGGCAGGATGAAATAAACTGGGCGAGGAGGACGTAGTCAGGGAACCTCTGAACCTCCCATAACTTCGCCAGCTGCCAATGACCCAGTGAGTGTCATAGTATCATACTGCATTTTTCAAGAGGAAAGGGGAAGCACTGTTGCAGCTGAATCTGGATCAACAGAGAGCTGGTTCTTCCATCACTACACACTGTGAGGCTCTTCTTCTTTCTTTTCTGTTTTCTACCAACCACAGAAAAGGTCTAATTCCACTTCCCAGGATATACGTAGAACTTGACAAATGCACTTCACATCGAAAGACAAGGAACACTCCGAAAGACTCTCCGTGAAATTCTGCACAGTTAGTCTACTAATGTTTTGCTTTTCCTAGAGACATCACATTTTTTCTAATTAGCAATGACATTGCTAAATAACAGAATTTAACTCTATAGTCGTACAACTTGCTGTTGCTGTGATGATTGATTTCACCACGATTTTTTTCTGTGGAGCAAATACTGCACGTGAATAATACAGCAACTTTCATATACCATTACCTCTTTCTGAGATAATACATAAGTATAACATACACATATATGTATACTGCTACACAAAGTTTATGTTCATATTTGTAGAAGAAATAGTGCACTCCTTTATATATAAAATAAATGTTTTATGGCAAAGAAGGTAAACACCTCTGTCAATGGGTACACACAAATACACACACATACATACATACATACATAATACATACATACAGGGGGAGAGATATTCAACATTTCTTAAACATGCATAAGACTGTTTGAGAATACTTTTCCAAACCATGTATTCAATAACAGATGTGTGTATTGTTCATATGACAGGTGTGTCTGAATGTTGCATATCAGTTTACGAAACATCAGATGCTTGAGATTAAGAAACACACAACCAGAAAATTGCTCAAATTGGCAAAATAAAATATAAAGAAAAAGAAGGACGTACCAAAACCCATCAAAATATGAAAACTTAAAAACACTTCGATAACTGCGTAGGTATCTTGTCAACCCTAGAAGCAAGGCATCATATTGAAGACCTTTCAGAGAATTTAATGTTGTGGTATTGACTAAACCATTCAAGTCTAGATCTACAGGTTCTAAATAAAAACCGAGTAAACATGGCTGTACACCATTTATAGATGTCTGCATGTTTCTGTAGAGGCATGTAGAAGAGTGGAAGTGTCTATTTCCAAGCAGCTCGTGTTTTTTGAGTGACTATATATACCTTCCGGAGATGTCTTCATTTCTATGCATATTCTTGCAGATACATGTATATTCGTACATAACTTGCAGTTGTTTGTGCATTTCTATAACCAAGTGCAAACGAGCTTGTGAATTTCTCTACAAGTATCTTAAATACGTGAGCACTTGTGTGTGTGTCTATGATAGATGAAACAACATTCATTTCCATAAACCCCTGCAGAAGTCGTTCTTAGCATCGACCATCGATTCCACTTGTTGATGCAACCCGCTATTAAGAATGATGCCCTTCACATTTGCCTGGCTACACGAAAACCGACCTTGACCTTAAAGGGAACGTACAGGTTTCGAAGGCGAGTCATCTCTATACGTTTTTGATGTAACGAGAAGCCTACGGCACGTTTCCCAAATAATAGACAGTTGCTACACCAGTGACATGTTCTGTCAGATTCTTCTGATTATTAATTATATTCTGCATTTGCCTCCTTTACTTCAGAACAGCAGACATCAGAAGAGGGAAAGCAGCTTTGCATACGTACTTATCATAATGGCATCAGTTACAAGGGGTAACTACAATATAATAGCAACAAATCCGTGTTAATAAACGTTTATGACAAATCCAATCAAAATTCTAACAGTTAACTGTATTTCATAACCTAGCAATATTCTTCGTAATTTATCTTATCTGAACTAAGGAAGACCAAAGTCTGAAACAGAGGTTTTTTCAAAGCAATAACTAAACAAACTTACTCTGAAACAGAGGTTTTTCAAAGCAATAACTAAACAAATTTGAGCACGTAAGAGTAAACGGGTTAATATTACGCAAAGACTGAGAGTTTCTCACGGCAAACACCAAACATCAATGAGTATTGAACGGAAAAATCAATGACTTGATCATTAGAGAGAGTTAATTGGTTTCCTACAATAGTTTTGGTGAACTTAAGCCAGCGGACGGTTTTCCATATGGCCAACAAAAATTTGAGCAGAAATCTCAAAAATATCCTACATGTCCCAAACTGTTTTGAACGCGCGCTCAGAGTAACGGGGGGGGGGGGGGGGGTGTTAAAGATATAATATCACATAATTTAAAAGCCGATAAAAAGTATGGAAGCGAAGGCAAGGGCTATGATGTAATAATAGAAAATATGTTGGATGTTAAAAATAACATCTCGAGATGTTAAAAGTACTGAAAGATGATCATATCGAGATGTTAAAAGTACTGAAAGATGATCATATCGAGATGTTACAAGTACTGAAAGATGATCATCTCGAGATGTTACAAGTACTGAAAGATGATCATCTCGAGATGTTAAAAGTACTGAAAGATGATCATCTCGAGATGTTAAAAGTACTGAAAGATGATCATCTCGAGATGTTAAAAGTACTGAAAGATGATCATCTCGAGATGTTACAAGTACTGAAAGATGATCATCTCGAGATGTTACAAGTACTGAAAGATGATCATCTCAAGAAGTTAAAAGTACTGAAAAATTATCATCTCGAGATGTTAAAGTACTGAAAGATGATCATCTCGAGCTGCTAAAAGTACTGAAAGATGATCATCTCGAGCTGCTAAAAGTACTGAAAGATGATCATCTCGAGATGTTAAAAGTACTGAAAGATGATAATCTCGAGATGTTAAAATATGAAAGAAATGATCATCTCCGAAAGCTGTTAAAAGTACTGAAAGATGATCATCTCGAGATGTTAAAAGTACTGAAAGATGATCATCTAGAGATGTTAAAAGTACTGAAAGATGAGAAAAATTACTTTGATGAAAAGACACATTACATAAAAAAATATAAATCAAGATGAAAGCTAAAAAAAAAATGCCTATGATGGAAAATAGACAAAAAAAAATTAACAAAAAGCATAAAGGGACGACAAAAATAAAACTACAAAATTGATCTGATAATTTTTAAAGGAGCCTTTTTCATTTGTTTGCGATAAATATTTCATGGCGTACATTCCTTGCAGAATGAAAAAAAAACTTTTAGGCACTAAAAAGTAAAATATTTGTCGATTTTCTGGCCATGTTCGGGATTATGGAAATGCACAGTGTTTCTAGGACGGTAAGTAAGTAAGTAAGTAAGTTAAGTAAGTAAGTAAAAAAAAAAAAAAAAAAAAAAAAAAAAAAAAAAAAAAAAAAACTTGCATAGCCAGCGACCGGAAGGCCTAGAAATGAGTCCGGGACTGAAAAACTAATATAACAAGTGAAATATGCACCGAAGAAATCAAGTTTTCTGTACAGCACATAATGCTGTATGAAATTTTCGATGTTGCTGCAGTATGAATCCCTCAGCCACGGCCGGGTAGCGCTCAGTTGCTCCCGAGTTGCGGTCATTTGAAGATGCGCCGGAGGTGCCAGACGCACGATGCACGGGTAAATTCATTCTTATATAAAATAAAAACTACTGAGGCTAGAGGGCTGCAATTTGGTAAGTTCGATGATTGGAGGGTGGATGATATAAACATACTAATTTGCAATCCTCAAGCCTCAGTGGTTCTTAAGATCTGAGGGCGGACAGAAAAAGTGCTGACAAACAGACAAAGCCATCTCGGTAGTTCTCTTTTACAAAAAGCTAGAAAATCTACAGGCATGAATAAATCTTCAGCAAAAACGTGAAACAAATACATGAAGCTTTTTAAACATATCTAAGGGAAAAACATACTGGGACACTAAAGGTTCTGATATACTTGAAAAGAAAATTCCTGTAAAACTGATATTGCAACGACTGGGGTCATCGACGCCATTGCCGTGAACACTGATATTGAAGGCCACGACATTCGACATTATAATGACTACAATTAGGAATAAAGAAAAGCAAAAAACCAAGCTTGATACTAATCAAAAAGGGGCGATAAAAACATAAGAGCAAACATAAAAATAGAAAATCCAAAAGTAAAAGAAGAACTAAGACGTCCAAATCGAGAGGGCAGTCCGGAAGACCGTTCGCTAAACACAAACACACAACACAAACAAACAAACAAACAAACAAACAAAAGGTGAAGAGGAATTCACTCAAAGGAGGATTATTCCTTTGACCAAAATAGGATTCCGAGCGTCTTTGAAGCGGCCGGGGAAATTCTCCGGTAAATTCTGGCTCGAGACGAATTTTCGGCAGTTCGAAATGCTCAGAATTTCGTCAATAAATAAAATAGTTGAGGATGTATTTAGGTACTTTGTATATAGTGCGCCTCCAATATATATAATATATTATATATATATATATACATATATATACATTATATATATATATATATATATATATATATATATATACATATATATATATATATATATTAGAGATGAGAGAGAGAGAGAGAGAGAGAGAGAGAGAGAGACATTTTTATTTATATATATAATATATTTTGATTTTTTTATTATATATATATGATATATATATATCTATATGATCTATATATCTATATATATAGTGCGCCTCCATAATATACATATATTATATATATCATTTATATATATAAATATATATATATATATATATATATATATATATATATATATCTATATATATATATATAGATAGAGAGAGAGAGAGAGAGAGAGAGAGAGAGAGAGAGAGAGAGAGAGAGAGAGGAGAGAGAGAGACAGATATTTTTTATTTATATTATTAATTATATATATATATATAATATATTATAATAATATATATACAATATATCTATGTTAATATATATAATAAGTATATATATATAGAGAGAGAGAGAGCGATCGAGAGAGAGAGAGACGAAGGAGTGAACGCTGTGAGAGAGAGAGAGAGAGAGAGACTATGTGTGTGTGTATTTACTATTTGGAATAAAAAAAAATTAGTAACACACGAAATATATTTACAACAAACAAAATTACAGAACATTGCGAGCGCTTACTGGATGCAAAGAAGAAAAAAAAAAGTTGATAAGTTCATGATCTTTCTAAAACCTTGAGAAGAAGAGAGAGAGACGCGGGTTTTGCAACCTCCCAGAATCTGGTGAGGTCTTGTCTGACGGGGCTAAACCAATGTTGATTCGGGTTGAATGAAAGATATTAGATCAAAGAATCGCCCGGAACAGGGGGGAGAGCGGGGGGCGCCTCTGCAGGAATATTGGATGAGGATCATGCGTGTAAGAGGAGGAATAGGATGAAGAGGGGAATGGAAAAGAGGAGTGAGGAGGAAGGGAGAAGGAAGCTTTGAGAATTGCGGGACTAACACGAATGACGATTTTCCAAAATGATGCGGTACATACGGTAGAAGAGAGGGAGAGAGAATATTGATTCAACAGCGTAAAAACTATACATTTTCTCTCTCTCTCTCTCTCTCTCTCTCTCTCTCTCTCTCTCTCTCTCTCTCTCTCTCTCTCTCTCTCTCTCTCTCTCAGCGCATACTTTCTGAATACTTGTATGCTGGTTAGCACTGCACTACTTGCCATTACAATACGAGTATGTATACATATATATATATATATATATATATATATATATATATATATATATATATATATATATATATATATGCCTGCACACTTGTCACTGGATGTTTGCCCAAACGTTATCTAAGTTACACCTGCGATGTACAGGTGCGTGAAGTTCAGACACCTGTGAGTCAACTGAGAACATTCCTACAGTCCTCTGTCCTGTAAAACTGATTCTACAGAGACTTATGTAAGAGAAAATAACCTGCAGGACAAGTAACAAATATTTCTATTGTGAAACGAAAATTTCCTCCTAGTCATGAAGAGATTGTAATCAAAGTGTTTTGTCTCTCTCTCTCTCTCTCTCTCTCTCTCTCTCTCTCTCTCTCTCTCTCTCTCTCTCTCTCTCTATACATATCAAATGAGTCGGGTAAATTACGTAAAATGAACAGTCCACTCATATTCCCCAATTGATCTACACTCCGAATACATTACTCCAAAAACGTAAGTCCGACATATAAAATAAGACATCACTGGAATGATCATGATATACTTTTTTTTTTTAAAAACCCGATCTGGGCTCCCTATGTTTCCCGGAACCAAAAATTCATATTAATTATAAAAATAATTAATCCTTCCGAAATGTGGTTTCCATATACATTCCGGGAATCTCGCCGGCTTTCGCTAAATTCATTATTTTAATTGCAATTTTGCAAAAGTAGGGATTTAAATTCCAATAGCTTTTGCATATTAACGGCAAAAACCAGAAGCCTATCCACAACTCCCCAACAAAAAATTAATCGGAGTAAAACTTCACTAGCTCTGACTCATTAAAGGTAAAAATTTCTGCCGAAATAATTCAGCGAAATATTTCAGTACAAAGGTCTTTGCTTACAACTAAACATTCCCACAAGAACTCACATAAATGTGGCTTAAAGCTGTCTCTTAAGTATTTGCAAACGAAATAGGCTAAGAACTTGATATTACTAATCACACGGAAAGCTGGAAAACATACATTGTAATTACCTCCAGCTAAGCTAAACTGTACAGGGCTAAAAATCTTCCATGGTTACCCACTTAAGAAAGGGCAAAATTCTCTCACGGATTAATCCATTAAGACTAAGAAGATAATACCTTAAGCTGTGGCCCCTTTAAACCTAAAACTTTGCAAAAGTTTACAAACTAAAAAAAAAAAATTCGACTTAAGATAAAAAGCAAATACAAACTATGGCATAAGCTTGAATGTTGTAATAATAAAGAAAAAAATTAATAAAGGAACGTTTCTGCAATCATTACAAGTATAAACATCCAATAGTTAGCGATGTTCAAAAGTAAAACTATTTTCCGTAAGTTAAGCTATTAAGAAAACCTAAATTTTTTCAACGGTTAATCGACCGTAAAGCCCTAAAATCTCTCCAAGTTTGCTTTAGTTAAAACATACAATATTTGTTCACGAACCACCTGCAAACGTCACAGATTTTCATAACTTTTTTACGTAAAACTGCACTAAAACATCCACAAGGTAAATTAGTTAGAAGACATTCAAAAGCTGAACAACATCGTGTGGTATTTTTATACCTTAGCAATTTACTTCTGATGAGATCCCTTCTTGCCGTCTTGCTTTCTTTCTCTCGTAAGACTAATATGTACGTCAATCATGCCTTGTTTTAAATGCTTCTTGCCTATCGAAGCTTTATTTTCAAACTCTACTAAAATTAGCAAATATGACACAATAAACATATTGGGCAATTTACTTTTAACAATGTTCTCTTCCAGCAAGAAGGCGGCGATAAACTAGTGCTGTCCGTAAGTACTCCTAAGCCCAGCCACTTCCCGTCTTAAATCGTTCAAACGTTAGAAACATTTTTCAGGCATCTCCTGTTTTCTGTTTCC
>NC_087217.1:64080825-64090825 GCF_015104395.2 Macrobrachium nipponense | reverse complement strand
CTTTTATGTATGTATATATATATATATATATATGTATGTATATATATAATATATATATATATATATATATATATATATATATATATATATATATCTATATATATATATATATATATATATATATATATATCACACATTTGTAGCTTAATGTTTTCATGTGTATATATATAAATATATATATATATACCACACACATTTGTAGCTTAATGTTTTCATGTGTATACACACACACACACACACACACACACACATATATATATATATATACATACTCACATACCACAAACACACACACGACATTTGTAGCTTAATGTTTTAAGTGTATATATATATATATATATATATATAGTGTATATATATATATATATATATATATATATAAATATATATAATATATATATATATATATATATATATATATATATATGTATATATAAAATTCTGTGGTCATTCTTTCACAAACAGTTACGGTTCACTTTTACACATGGACAGCCGCATGCGTTTTAGACTGCGTACATAATTACATAAGATTATTTCAGTGCGTGACAATCAACTAAGATACAACGACAGGAAACACAAGGAATTTGTCCATTTTTTAATCGCCTAATCGGCTGTGGATTTCAAGACCCTCTCCTTTTCCACAAAAACGATAATGTGAAAACTGTACCATGGAAAGTGATAGGCTGCACACCAAGAAGAAACATTTTCTAAATGGTTAACTAGTAAGTAAAAGAAAAAAAAAAAACCGAAAAAAAAAATTTCCTAGTTTTCATAAAAATCTATACAAGTGGTCACAAGAGAGAGAGAGAGAGAGAGAGAGAGAGAGAGAGAGAGAGAGAGAGAGAGAGAGAGAGAGAGAGGACTGGCCTGTTAAAGCATCGCAAACGTAACAAATTGCGTACATCGCTTAAGAACTGGATACTTATTTCTTTACTCATATCCTTTTTACCCCAGTTCCCATAAATTCCATTATACTCATTCCCTTCAGATTTTAGAGCCTACCTTTTGACCTTCGTCTTACTTATCAGGCGTGGGAAGGATAAGGGCATGAGCCACCCGTCCCATTAACCTCTTCACTGTCCAAAATCTATCAAACTTCCAATCTATCTGAGCATTACTTTCAACCATTTAACCCAGTGAACAAAATTACGTCCTAAGACAAGAACTATTTTGCTATATATTTTCAGATTTTATATATATATATATATATATATATATATATATATATATATATATATATAAATGGAGCTCTAGCATTTTTTCAATAGATTTCTTTACACAGTGACCATTTAATATCATCTTATTACACGGTTTCATTTAACTTGACCAGGTAACGTTTACGTGCGTCTGTCTGTCAGTTTGGGTCACAACTTGTAACTCAATTTTCGACCTGTCCCCTTCGTCCGATGGACTTGAAATTGTGCACGTTTACTCAACCTCAAATGATCAGTAGGTCAGCAGTGACCTCTAAAGACCCTACAGTGAACGCTCCCAGTATCTCAGGATTTGTATGAAAATCTTTGACTCGGTAGAAAGGTTAATAACTTCTTTGACTCGGTAGGATAAGTTACTACGCGGATTTTTCAAACCTATGCCTCGACAGGATATAATTTCATGAGCTAAAATCATAAATCGGTTACAATTTCTATCAAGAGTAAGAAGTATAAAATAAAAATATATAAATGTCTCTAAAACATACTTTTATTACAATGCACTAAAAAGTGAAAAATTAGTTTTTTTTAAACACACCAGGATTTTTCTTACAATTAATCTTCAACACAAATAAAAGCTTGGTCGCCTGGGGTGTCTCAATAATTTTACGTCTCACTCTTTAGTGCCTCTTAATAAAAGCGTGTTTAAATTTTTACTTTTTATTTCCCAACTAAATACTACTATCATCATCAGTGGTCAAAATCATAAAATCAAAACTACATACGACGACGTTTCAATGCATAACATTTAGTTTAGATAAAGTGAGTTCGAATAATCATACAGACTCAGGGGAAGGTTAGCATCAGGTGACACAGTTGGCACACTTGTGGTGTCTTCGCTCTTCTTCACATATAAATAAAAGTAAACAAATAAAAGAAAATTCAAGGTCGTTGTTAAGAATTTTCATTGTCAACAACAGCTAATCTCTTTAATTCCCACCGGAGGCAGAAACACAAAATTTCCATTAATACCCATTAAAAAGAGCTTCAGTTTGTTTTTAAACGATGCAAAACCACAAAAAAATCGTATTCACTGGAAAAACAAACAATCTCCGGGCTCAAACGAGTAGAATGCTTGCTTTGCAATAAGCAAACAAAATTATGTATGAGCAGAAATATCAGGATTTCTTGCAAAACCCGATTGAAAGGAGCCACTGTCAGATGTGGGAAACCTCATGGAAGCACTGCTGACTTCCCTTACATCGATTCTCACAGAGAGAGAGAGAGAGAGAAGAGGAAGGAGAGGAGACGAAGAGAGAAGGGAGGAGAAGAGACGACGAGAGGCAGGCGAAGGATTGACGGACAGATGCGAGAGGAAAGATAAGAGTGTGATGATAAACAGGTGCGAAAAGGAGCGAATTAGAAAAGATCTTTAGATCCCACCACATGAACCCGTGCCACCACCATTTTCGATTTTTATTCGAGATGGAAAAGGATTTAAATTCATTACCGTCACTATCATCACTGTCACTATCGCCTATTCCAACCTGATCCACCTCCCAGTCCGGTCCTAACCCCCGGCTAACCGCCACTCTCTCTCTCTCTCTCTCTCTCTCTCTCTCTCTCTCTCTCTCTCTCTCTCTCTCTCTCTCTCTCGTCTCTATAACAGAAAATATATTTCTAATAATAGCACACAGGAAAGGGTTCCCAAAAGGGAGCCACTTGACCTTTTTTTTCTTTTCCCAGTCCACATGCCACATCACGGCCCACCCCTTCCCCCCAAATAAGGCACCCCTATCCCTTCTCGGCCCTCTCTACCTTTTCAACGTCGGTCGTGGGAACAAATGACCTTTATGACAGAGACATAGACGGGTGACAATACTGCAAAATGCATCATTTTCCGCAGCAATATTTCACAAAGCGTTTTAATGTGATCACATTAAACAGATTTGAGCGTCAGATTTGAGCTATTCGGACTCGTAAGCGCTGGTACATAAATGGGTGGTGCTTGTGCGTCCAAAAGAAATCAAAATAAATTAGAAGGCAAATAATCTCATCCCATAAAGTTGCAATTCGGTTGTGTGTGCGCGCGGGTGTACCAATCTGACAAGTTTTGATATCATCTGATCTTATATATTAATTTATTTATCTTCTATCCTTGTTACGACCCGATTCTTTTTTCTAAAGCGCTCCACTCGCAGACGTGCGGACGCGCAATTACACTTTTAAAAGGACTGAATTAATCCCTTCAAAATTAAATATGTATATTATATATGTCATATGTATGTGTATTATATATATGCACGTATATATGTACGATTCTTTCAGCAGTATAACTGTGCGGCCGCTAACGTCTGCAAGTAAGATCTTATAAAAAAATATAAAAAAAAATAAAAAAAGAGAGGAACCAAGTCATAACAAGGAAAGAGGAGAGAAATAAATTAAGATATAAGAGCAGATGATGTGGAAGGGAGCGTAATAAAGGTAGTAATGAAACGTAGATAGTGTGTTCCCTTGCCTGGAAGAGAATGTAATTTCCAAGGCCCGGGCACACGCTAATATAGCGGCTCGAATCACAGCAGAGAGAGAGAGAGAGAGAGAGAGAGAGAGAGAGAGAGAGAGAGAGAGAGAGAGAGATGAAAATTAACGTGCACTTGAATTATTCAAGCAAAACGAGAGGAAATACGAATAGTGAAGAAAATTACTGAGAGAGAGAGAGAGAGAGAGAGAGAGAGAGAGAGAGAGAGAGAGAGAGAGGAGAGAGAATCTGAATTGCTGAGACAATGCAAAAGAAAATTCGATTAGCGGAGAAAATTACTGAGAGAGAGAGAGAGAGAGAGAGAGAGAGAGAGAGAGAGAGAGAGATCCACGCAGAATGACCTTTTGGCTTTGTTGACCTTCATGCAGCAACGAAGGCATAAAGGGGGGAAGGGGGAGGGGGGGGGGAGATTTGCCATTCTATGTACTGAAACGCTAAAACCTGAGGCAACAACACCCACGGACATGCACACGCACGTACCAGGGAGCGCGCGCAAGCACACAAAAATACTCACACCACTATCAGAGAATTTCATCACGCTGGTGAATTTCATGTTGCTTATCCGAAGAAATCCAAGCAAAAATCTCTCTCTCTCTCTCTCCTCTCTCTCTCTCTCTCTCTCTCTCTCTCTCTCTCTCTCTCTTTGCATTGTTCATTTCCCGCTTAATGTCAAGGATTCTATCTTTGCACTATGTTACTTAATATTGTATGTTTCTTTAATCTGCTCTTCTTCATGGGGGGTCGTGAATACCTTTTCATGCAATAACTTCATACATACATATATAAATACATACATACATACACACGCTGTATATATATATATATATATATATATATATATATATATATATATATATATATATATATATATAAGTATATTCCTTTGAAAGGGTGGCCCCAGAGAGGTATACAGTCCTCTGGTTTCTCAAAAAGTCTTTAGAACAGTGAGAATGCAAGCCCTACACCCTTTTTCTAGGGCCATTTACGGCTGGGGTGGACTGGTGGGTGGTTAGCCAGGAGTGGTCCACGGACTCAGAAAACGGAAGTGGGTCGCTGCACCGCTCAGCCTATGGTGCCGACTTTCACGGGTTGCACCTTCTATCTGCACGAACGTTATTGATCTCTTAATTCCAAGTAGGCGAGACTTGGAAGAGGCGAGGTCATTTAAATGAAACAAAAGTATCACCTTCTCTGTCCAGTATACAATTCACAGATCGATCAACTGCATAAGATACTACTTGACTGCATTCCTTGCAACCCTGACATTTCGCTTGCAATAAATATTATCTTCGCATTTTGCATGGCGCGGCTCTGATAATCTTATCTTCTTCGCGAGATGATTCAACTCAGAATTCAGAGTTGATTTTTAAAGTTTAGTGTCAATATGACGGAAGAATCTTTTGGATTTATTTAAGTTTCATCCCTGACAGTGAATGATTTACTCACCAACGACGAGACGATTCCTCTCAATATTTTAAGAGCTGTGCAATACTCACTGACAATTTACCGTATTTTCTTTAGTATTCGTCAAATTTTGCAAGTTAAATTGATTACTTGAATATTAAATTGCACATTGCAACGTCCTGCAATACATATGCCAGCTAAAAAAATCATTTCCTGAAAAAGGAAGTCTTTTCAAATGTGTCTTTGCCTTGTGCATAACTGGATGCAGTAATGCCTCTTTTTCGTGACCTTTAGTAACTAAAATAACCTGCTAAAGATACACGTTACCGAATTTCGCCACGACAAATAACCTGTAAAACAAAAATTTAAAAAATAAATAAATAAAAATTCCATTTTTCCGGAAGTCTCTCGCCCGCTGACTTTTAATGCGGGAAATAACTTGCAAATCGATCGATGAAGATATATTCAGCCTAAGACTCTCTTTGAGCTCTTTCAACAGCAGAGGATTGCATGCAAGCTCGAGCAATTTCCGAGGTCAACAATGAACATTCCACGACAACTTTCAACGTATACAAAAAAAGTTAAGTCTAAGTTAAACGTTTACAAGAAAGATAAGTATGTTAACCGTTTACAAGAAGGATAAGTCTAAGTTAAACGTTTGCAAGAAAGATAGTCTATGCTAAACGTTTGCAAGAAAGATAGTCTATGTTAAACGTTTGCAAGAAAGATAGTCTATGTTAAACGTTTGCAAGAAAGAGAGTCTATGTTAAACGTTTACAAGAAAGAAAAGTCTACGTTCAAATATCCAGTCACGAAAGGGGAAAACCGTAGAGGTATTATATAAAAAATGCTAAACAATCCTTTTTATCGAATAAATATAGATCAGCAAGATTTTCAAAAATACGAACATAGTTTTTTATAAAAAAAAATATAACATCCTAAAATATCAGAGCCACAGTATGTTTGTTGGAGAGAGAGAGAGAGAGAGAGAGAGAGAGAGAGAGAGAGAGAGAGAGAGAGAGAGAGAGAGAGAGAGCATGAACAGAAAGATCCCGAAAGCTAATCCCGGCCGCAGATGGACCCGGAGCACGGAAGTGAGTTCATTGGGTTGTCCAAAATGTCACTACACGAAATGTAAATTCCAGGGGAACGCTTTTCAACATTTACAAGGACGTTTTCCCCAGGACGTTCTAGGCCTGGTACTACAAGGGGGGAGGGGAGACAATGGTGAGGGGGCTATCTGGTGTGTGTGTGTGAGAGAAAGATTAAATCATTAAGACCACATTGCAACGTCTGCAGGAACATCACATTAGACATTTATCATATCATGGTAATAGTATCATATTGCTCAGTGGGTCTCTCTCTCTCTCTCTCTCTCTCTCTCTCTCTCTCTCTCTCTCTCTCTCGCAGACGGATGTAAATGCTGCTGCTTCTGCAGTTTTCCTAGCTGGTGCTGTAACGGCACCAAATGAAGCACAGAAATAACACATTCGCACTTACTTATTTGTTTTGATTTGTCCCGCCGTAAAGGGTAACACCCGCACCCCGTAACCAGGAAGAAAAATGCGGTTATTTTTAGAGCAAGCATGCGTGGGGTTAGGTGGCCAAAGAGGGGAGGTAAATAATTCGTCAGCATTGATTTCGGTGTTCGCCGACCACTTAACTTACTTTCAAACCGTCCGGCCTCGCCTCTGTATGTAAAGGGGAAAAATATTTCTCAGAGCGCAGTTCCGACCGGGTTGCGGACGGTGGAAATTGCCCTTCTTCAATTTATGGGGTCGAGTATGCCACCACATGGGAATTCTTATCCTCAATTTATATAGAACGTTAATTCTCGAACTGAGGGGGGGGGGGGGGGGGGGGGGGGATGAAATACGGATATAACCCCCCTAAGGGATATGAATACTGATATAGTCCAAATGAATAAGAAATGAATAAGGAAACGAGCCAGAATTTTTGGAAACGGGAGGATACTTGAGATTTTACGGGAATATATACAAAAATACTCCCGGTTTAACAAGTATTTACTTCAAATTCCCCACATTCCAGGGAAATAAATGTGGAAATAATTTAGAAATCATGGAAAAACACTGATCCAGGAAAATAAATAGGAGGGGGGGGGGAATACTTCTGAAGTCAGGAAAAGACAGGATAAAATAAAAATAAAAAAATACATGGGAAATAAATTGGGAAATACTCTCTCAATCAGGGACATAAAAATTGAAATACTCAGGACAGGAAAGTAAAAAAAAAGATTATTCTAGAATCCAGGAAAAGTAACAGAAAATACTCTGGAAATCAAGCAATTAAGTATAAAATATTTCAGTGTGCCGCGCAAAACTTGGGAAATGCTCTCGAAATTTAGGTAATAAAAAAAATACTCCTGAATTCGAAGGGAAAAATGAAGTAAATACTTACGAAACCTGCAAATAAAATATGAGAATGCGAAAGAATTTAAGGTTCGAAACTGACTTAACCTAAAGTATAAGATCAAATAAAAAAAAAAAAAAAACTTAAAACAAAACAAAACAAACATTCTCAGAGACATACGAGGGTCATTTCAGCGAGGTTTCCAGGAATTTCAGAAACAATTTCACGATTCCAAGAACAAAAGGAATTCCCGTCAATTTTCAGGATTTCAGCCCAGCGTCCCCGACACAACGGATGGGGAGGAGGAGGAGGAGGAGGAGGAGGAGGAGGAGGAGGAGGAGGAGGAGGAGGAGAGGGAAAAAAAAGATCACGGAAAGGACTCAAGAGGAGGAGGTAAAGCAGCAAAAGAATTTAAATCCTAAAACAATACTCCCACAAGCAATGGCGTCCAACATGATAGAAGGATGATGCGAAACGAAAACCCAATTACATGAATGAACAAAAGGCATATGAGAACGGGGGAAAGATGTGTGTGTTGTGTGTGTGTGTGTGTGTGTGTGTGTGTGTGTGTAGGGGGGGGGGCAAGAGGGAGGGGAAGGGGGTATTAGGAAGGGGGATGGCCAACTTCAACCAAAAAAACCATGTTCCCACAATAATGGCATCGCCAACCAAAAGAATTCCGGTATCTGACAGACTGTCAGTCAGAGGCGTAAAAACGTCTATCGGTGGCGTCCAATAGATACCGCACGTGAGTGATCGGAAAAAAAAGAAGAAGAAAACAATACAGAAGCCTTGTAAATATTGATTCAACATCATGTGTTTGTTTTTAAAACGCGAGTGGACGGGATAACGCAACGTCCTTGCCGCAGTAAACCAAAGGGAAAATTATCACCACGATTTTAATTCTTCTGTAAAAAAAGAAAAAAAAATTAATATGGCTATTTGTAAGACCGTCCGCACTTTTCTTCAGATCTTAAAAACTACTGCGGCTAGAGGGCTGCAAATTGGGATGTTGATCATCCACCTGACCATCATCAAACACAACAAATTGCAGCCCTCTAACTTCAGTAGTTTTAGTTTTACTTAATGTTAAAGATAGCCATTGATCGCACGTCTAGCAAAGCTACAAGTGCCAACAACACAGGTCACCAACGGGTCGTGGGTGAAATATTCATACAGCATTATACGCTGTACGGAAAACTCGATTGCATCGTAGAAACTCCGGCGCATTTTTGTGTTATTATTATTTGTATCTAACAACGCTGACATATCTGTTTGTTTTGCTTCAAATTTAATTTTTTTTTATTAGACATATTTTAATATACTAATACCCTTCAAAGTTTCATTAATACTTTTTAATAATTTCTGATGCATCTTTAAAATGAATGAAATTAGTGAAAGATTTATATCTTTTATATACATATTGTCAGTTCATAATTCTAAAGTCGAGTAAAGGGATTATTATTATTACCATTATTACATAGGAATTGAAGAAAGACCACTAGAAATGGCGGAGCTGTATGATAAAAATATAGCACTAAAATTCAGTAGTGGTAAAAATTAAACAATCAACTAAACGGGACAGTATTAGATAGGATGAAGAAATTGACCAGAGATGTTATGGTTAAGAAAAACGAGAAAAGAAGAGTAAAAAAAAAAATATTACGACAGCAATCAGCCTCCTCTGTTGGTGAGGAGACGATTTCGGAAGAGCAATGAACGGCAGCCGTTTGATGACATTCTCTTTACAGCAAAATTAATTAGCATGGCACGCTGTCTTGTCTTGACTTTAATTTCATTAGCGTTACGTTCAATTGTCAAGCACAAAACGCAAGTTTTATACTCTATGCATATATATATATATATATATATATATATATATATATATATATATATATATAGTATATATATACATATATATATATATATATATATATACATATATATATATATACTATATACATATATATATATATATATATATATATATATACATATATACATATATACATATATATATATATATATATATATATATATATATATATGTGTGTGTGTGTGTGTGTGTGTGTGTGTGTGTGTGTGTGTGTGTGTGTGTGAATTTTTATCACATCACCGTGATTCATGTAAATGCATTAAGCTACAAATGTCCTTTAACATCCAATTCGCTCTACCTCGGAATTAATATATTTTCATATATGTTACCCGAAGCGGAATTAATTTACTTGATAACAATTTCGTCCTCCCGTGGATTTGAACCCGCGGAGAAACAGAGGGTCGCTGTTTTTAATAAGTCTTTAGCAGATCTTTCAACCTTTTGTCTCCCCCCACCCCCCCGCACCCCGTTTGTTCCTTTGTCTGTTTCTAATATCATCTTGAATGTAGTAGCTCGTTTCCCTCGTGTCCCTGGGAGTCTCATTTCCATGATATCACTTGCAGCATGTCGCTCACAAGAAAGGGTAAACAAAAAAAACGTTCACCCTGTGATAATTAAATAAGAAGTTTTGTTAATGAGGAGGAGGGAGAGTGAGTGTGT
>NC_087217.1:64055825-64075825 GCF_015104395.2 Macrobrachium nipponense | reverse complement strand
AACCGTTCCCAAAACTTCCACGACATAAGCTACCTAATTATCACCTAACAGCATAATTTAAAAAAAAACCCAAATGAATCATTTACACATTTGTTATTACCCCCACATAAGCCTCCCAACTAAACAACGCAGGCGGCTATACCGAAGATTAATTTAGAATTAAGTTAATTGACCAGTAAAGAGGCTTTCACAGAGACGACCTTAATGAGGCAATTAAGAGTAATGCGAGTTTAAATGTTACACTTTTTCAGCCTCTGCGTATAATGGTCATCTGGAATGTTTTCTTATGGTAATTAGGAGTTAACAATCAAAAGCAAAATGGCGACGCACTGTCAGCTGGATGTTCGATGACAGGTAGTTAGTTATACTAGAGGGTGATTCTACAACCGAGAATTCTAGAACCGAATATCTACAGAAAAATTTACAACCATAAAAAATAGAATATAATATAGAATTTAGGCCAAAGACCAAGCGCAGGGACCTGTGTGGTCATTCAGCGCTGAAAGGGAAATTGGCTGCAAGAAGGTTTGAAAGTTGCAATATGAATCTATTGTTAGGAGAGGGTAGAAAGTAACATGGAAGAGAATATGAACGGAGGTACAGCAAACGGAATGAAAGGGGTTGCAGTTGGAGGCCGAAGTGACACCAAAAAGAACCTAATGCCTACAGTGAGCACTACTACCCTACGGTGAGTAAATTTATAAATTTACATAAAACAGTTCGAATAACTACCTAAAGTACAAACTAAAACCCGAAAATTTTGGATTCAATAAAAATATCGAAAGCTGAAACATGAAGTAGATTAAGTATGAAAAACGGAACTGAAAACTGTATTGTTTGTTCGTTTGTTTGGTGTTTTGACGTTGCATGGAACCAGTGGTTATTCAGCAACGAGACCAACGGCTTTACGTGACTTCCGAACCACGTCGAGAGTGAACTTCTAACACCAGAAATACACATCTCTCACTCCTCAATGGAATGGCCGAGAATCGAACCCGCGACCACCGAGGTGGGACGCTAATACCATACCAACCACGCCCCTGAGGCGCTGAAAACTGTATTGGTATCGGAAATTATAAAGAACAACGTTACGAACAACTTTATGAGAAGCATAAAACTGAAATAAATAAAAAATCGACGATAAACGAAAAATGACAGAACTGAAAAAGCCCTTCCACAAAAATTCGATGACACGAATGAATCTAATTGAAAATCAGTAACACGGAAATAACAACGATGAAAAGAAATGGATTACACAATAGCTGAATGAACAATAAGTAACGTATAATTGAGTGAAAACTATAGGGCTAAAAAAAATCGATGATTTGTGAATAACTAAATATAAAATAGACTGAAAACGAATAATAACAATAAAAAATTGTGACATTTAAAATAACAATGAAAAAATGAACCAACATGACACACTGATAACAGAATGAAAAGTCAATGGTAAAACCAAAAAATTCAATGGAAAAGCCCACAAATGGTACGAAAACAGCTGAACTGACGAATAGAGGCCTGAAATCGACTAGCTGATGAGAAGCCGAAGAGCCCAATCCAATTACGTGGATGGACGAATCAAATAATGATCCGACTACTCTCTCTTCTCATGGAAGACAGCTGATAACAACTCATATGCTAAGTCAAATCCGTCACAATATATGGAAATGGAATAAAACATTTGGATTTAGACCATAGGCCAAGCACTGGGACGTATGAGGTCATTCAACGCCGAGAGGAAATGTAACGAGAAAAAAACCTCACAGTTGTTAGGAGAGGGTGGAATGTAACGTGGAAGAGAGAGAATATGAACGGAGGTACAGTAAGCGGAATGAAAGGAGTTGCAGCTAGAGGCCGAAAGGACGCTGCAAAGAACCTTGAATAATGCCTTCAGTGCACCAATAGAGGTGCACTATCGACACTAGCCCCCTAAGGAGGTGTCTTAATATAAGTCGGTAGTGCAAACATTAATGAAGAATACAAGGAATAACGGACTACATAGTTGATGTAATAATAAAAAAAAAACCACAATAAATATATCCGTTATCCAATACATTAAAAGCCAAAGAATATGAATAATGTTAACACCATGAAAACTTAATTTTTCGGTATATAAAGGTCCCCTAACTCTCTTGTTTGTTTGTCTGTTTGTATGGTGTTTTTACGTTGCATGGAACCAGTGGTTATTCAGCAACGGGACCAACGGCTTTACATGACTTCCGAACCACGTCGAGAGTGAACTTCTATCACCAGAAATACACATCCTCACTCCTCAATGGAATGCCCGAGGATCGAACTCGCGGCCACAGAGGTGGCACGCCAACACCATACCTTGTTTGTTTGTATGGTGTTTTTACGTTGCATGGAACCAGTGGTTATTCAGCAAAGGGACCAATGGCTTTACGTGACTTCCGAACCACGTCGAGAGTGAACTTCTATCACCAGAACCAACACCATACCGACCTCGCCACTGAGGAGCTACTCCCTAACTCTCTTCATATACCTCACGCGCTCTTTCGTGCAATGAATTCCTATTGGCATTACCAAAAATCCAAAACACATTCAATGAGCAGGACAGAGGGCAAAGGTCGCCCATTTAATTGACAACTCAATGGATTCAATGCTCCCTGGGAAAAACATAACTTGAATCGACGCGTTTAGCTGTTGTGAATGGGAGCATAAATTACGCTCAACACACGAGGAGCATACGTGTTTGCATGTGTGGCATGAACGTGCGGGTATGTACGTATGTGTGCGTACAAGCAAACGGTCTATATAATTCGAGTTTTTTTTATTTAAAAAAAAAATCCTAGCGTTAGGAATTAAACCATTTTCGTCGTTATAAAAATTCGAGTCGTTTCACCATTTTGTGGTCAATATCTACTTGTTCTTCATTGGCTATTTGTTACTATTGGTAAAACACGACAGGAATGTTATACTCGAAAAAAAAACATTGTGATTTACCAACATTCCATCGCGATTTACAAAAAAGGAACAAAAGAATTACGGATATCTCAGAGCACTGATAAATGAACAGTTATAATTGTATGTGTATTATACATATGTGTGTATATGTATATACGTATGTGTATATATACTATACGCATAAATATGTTTACATATATACATACATACATACATATATATATATATATATATATATTATATATATATATATATATATAACTTATTTTATTACTCCAGTAGATAAAACCTATTCGCATGGAACAAGCACACCAAAGAGGCCACTGACTTTAAAATTCAAGCTCCAACAGAATGTTGGCTTCAAACCTCCCACTGCAGACCCCACACACTGCAGCAGTAACTCATCAGGATACTGATCATGGGGGAGGCGCGAACCCGCGACATCTGAGCGGCATTCCAAGACTCTAGCCACCATATATATATATATATATATATATATATATATATATATATGCATATATATATATATATATATATATATATATATATATATAGAGCCGACGAAATTCCTAACAACTGGAAAATTCCCCTTCGGTTAACATATATGAAAAATATATTAATTCCGAGGTAGAGCGAATTAGATATTAAAGGACATTTGTAGCTCAAAGCGTATATATGAATCACGGCGATGTAATAAGACATATATATATATATTATTATATATATATATATATATATATATATATATATATATATATATATATATATATATATATAACTGCAAAATTCCATCCCCGTACAAACGGTAGGCGGATAGGCGAGCCCCTACAGAATCTGCATAAAACACTCACGTCTAAAGGAAACTTCGTACGCTCAGCCTCCTCCTTGAAGGCCATGCAATTTCGGAAATGGACGCTCGCGATGGCGGAGGCTATACATTACCGAGAGAGCATGAGAACTCCGTACATCTCTTGATACGATCAAGCTTCTAATATGAAGTATATAATTCCCTCCTCCTATCCGCTTCTACACTCGTCTTCCTTCCCTGAAACTGTAACTCTTCCGTCTCTTGAAGTGTTTGGGATGCGGTTGCTAACCCCAAGCCAATCTCCACTCTTGATGGGGTCCACGGCTGTCGGCCAAGTGCCAGGCGCATAATTGATCGCTTAGGTCAATAGCGGCAAAATAATAATTCCATGGAGCCTCTCCTCTTACTCTACTCACCAAGTAAATGAACCGAGTTCCTCTGTGCACTAAGACGAGCGTCATAGTCATTCAACTTGTACGACAACATTTCCTTTATGTGTTTGTTTATTAAAGTAGGCTTCATCATTATCTAGAACTATTTATACATTGTAATGATTCAGAAATGTTTAAATATACCTACTATCTAGAACTATATATAAAAATATATTACTACGCAACAGTGTCACTAACACCAATATCACAACACCAACAAAAACATCACAATGACTACAACGTTAGAATAACAACAAACGTCACAAGAACACCCAGACCCATAATCACATTTGCAGGGCTCATCTAAATCAATCGAGGGTAATTGGTAATTTCCAAATCTGGGAATATCAGGCCAAAACCCATCACCAGTGGAATGCCATTTATTAACCATTTGCCCAATAAAACCGTAATTTAAAGCTTCTAAACGAAATTGCTCTTTGGACGAAATTCCAACATCCAAAATCAATTATTTTTACGAGAACGTCCTTGATTTCGATTTAGGAGATTTCTACCCAATTCGACTTTTCACGAAGGACTCCCTCGGAGCCGATATACGACTCCAAGAAAAGTTTCCGAGAATTTTCGGTTCATTTTTCAAATGGGAGTCGTCCTCCTCCCAGCTAATTTCGAAAGAGATTTCCTCCGGGAAAGTTTCAAAACAGTTTCTGCTCCACAACTGTGGAAATGTTTTCCATTCTGTTTAATTCTCCCAAATAAATTTCTCGTCAGTTATTTCAGACACTTTCTCCCATGCAGTTCTAAAAGGAACTTTCCTTCAATTAGGTTTACGAGCGGAATAACTTTTAAAACAAGGAAAATAAACAATATCGATAATTGCTTACAATTTACTCATTTTGTTACCCATTAATTTACATTTCCCATTTCTAGTAAAGCCAAAAAGCGTCACTGTATCTGATAAAACTGAATTGCAAGATTAAGGACAAGAAAAAGAAAGGCATTAAGCATGAGTTCAGATTATAAAATAAATATAAATTATCGTACACAAATAAACAGCAAACAATATAAATTAAATCTAATTGTATGAAAACAACAAACAAACGCGAATATGTACACAAAACACAAAGGAAAAAACCTAACAGGAACTTTCCAATTAGTTGTGCAGAAAGAGTTGGACGCAACGAGGAAGTTGCAGAACTCTCAAAGGCCGCTTTCGCGGACTTTCCTTTTCCCTGACGTCCAATGTTCTCTCTCTCTCTCTCTCTCTCTCTCTCTCTCTCTCTCTCTCTCTCTCTCTCTCTCTCTCTCTCTCTCCAATCATTAATATATAATTTTCTAGAAGGTATTTTTTGAACTATCATTAATCTAATCTAAAAGGTAATGGATACCATTTAATCTCAAATCTAAGCAAAAAAATTCTATAATGAAAAAAATAATAACACTAACGACAACAACAATTACATGTGCAAAGCACTCGCCATCATATCATGCCTAACTTGATAGGATTTTTTAATGAGAAACTTTTCCTCTTGTTTATTGAAATAAAAACCAACAACAAACAAACAAACAAACAGAATGACAACATATCATCGAAATCTTAAACATATACAAAACTTTCCTTTCGCTGTAGCATAAATCTCACAACTGTATTCGGATTTGAATACAGATATAACTAGGAGCTAATCAACTTTCCCTTGGTCCATTTCTCCTCAAAACTCCCACTGACATCCATCAACAACTTTCAAATCCGTATCCGGTTACATCCCGAGATCTAATCAACTCTCCCTTGGCCTCTACCCAAATCTTTTCTTTTAAGACAATTTCCACAAAATCCGTCTCTGATCCTCTGAGATATCTTGATAACCGAGGGAGCCGGAGACAAATAAATATGGATGAATAAAAAACCACCTTCTAAGGATTCCCTTTTTAATACTTACAAATCCCACAAGATCCTTTTACCAACCTATATAACCCAATCTTGTTCAACTCAACAAAGGAGAGTTTTATAGGTATCTAAATCTTCAAACCAAATTTGCTAGAAATCCCCTTAATGCCTAGAGGTTCTCTCCCCCCATCCCTCCTTCCATCCGCCTCCCCTGGGGGGCTTGTTAAGCCTTGGGGGTGAATGTTACTGGACTCCCAACATGTAATTAATATCGCAAATACTGACAAGCCTACACTGAAATACTCCAGGGGAGGAGATATGCTCGCAGATTGATTAGGGTCCTATGGAATTCTAAGTAAGTTAGGTACTCTTGCTATCAAGAGAGAGAGAGAGAGAGAGAGAGAGAGAGAGAGAGAGATATTACTGCACGTTCTAAAAACCAAAAGGAGTGAGTTTCCTCAATTACATGCTAAACTGCAATTATGACATTTGATGTCACGGACATAGAACGTAAAAAAACCTGAGAGAGAGAGAGAGAGAGAGAGAGAGAGAGAGAGAGAGAGAGAGAGATAGAGAGAGAGAGATGAGATGAGAGAAGCAAATCTGAATAGATGAGAGCGAGAGATGAGATAGAGATAGGAGAGGAGAGAGAGAGAGAGAGAGAGAGAGAGAGAAACTAGTTCTTAATGGCGTCGCAACGACGAGGTTATTGATTCCGGAGAGAGAGAGAGATCGTTAATACATATTTTTAATTGTTACGTTATGAGATCGTTTGAACAACAGCCTTCATAAAGAATTCCAATTAACATGCTCTCTCTCTCTCTCTCTCTCTCTCTCTCTCTCTCTCTCTCTCTCTCTCAAATGAATTAAGCATAACTTCTAATTAGGTCTCCACGATACATGACCTTACCAACATCATCCGAACGACCTCTAACCTTCCATCAAGCCTCTCTATACATAACAGATCGTTCGATCCAATTTCACGCTCTGCTACACAGAACAGCAGCCCCATATGTCGAATGCAACAGCAGAGGGAAATAAACCAATCAATCCTCCAAGGCAATGAAATAAAAAGAATTTGTTTGAACTGGTGAGCAGTATATTTTGAGAAAGAAAAAGCGGCCCACAGCGAGGCGAGATGGATGGATAGGTATACGCAGGAATTGCTATTGATTACTAATACGGAACTGACCACTATCAAGGTAAAGAATGAAGGTCGTGGTTTTTATGGCATCTGTGATGTTGACAGTAGACCAAATCGTAAATCAAATTTTTTTTATTTTATATAAGCGAGAGTCCAACCCATAATTTATTTTTCGCTTAAGTCTATTGAATAAAAAAAATCAGAAAACGTTATCCCACTGGAATAAAACAAAATTTCTTTTTCCTCCTCACGGAACAAATATAAGAAAATCATACAAGTAAATAATAGAGAAAGCGTTAAATAATGAAGTGTGAGTTATGAGTTAAGAAAGCGGCTAGAATATTTCAGAATCCAAATGCCATGAAATTGCACAATTACAATGACAGTTTCAAAACTACCAGCATAATGACACATAAAGGAGACGAGAGAGTAAAAACTCAATACAATAAACACTGTCTCAAAAGTAATATATAATAACAGTAAAACCAATGAAATTGGCTAAAATTATATCAATATTCATTAACATTATCATTATATCGTGTAAAGTAATTAGCGAATGTTTAATATGAATTTATGTAGTACACCAAACATGAATTACCAAACAAATCGATAACTGTGGTGAGGAAATAGAAAATAAATCCAAAATATTAAAACAAGCAGAACAAATGTACGGAGAAGCAAAAAAATTAATATATAAACAAACATAAAACAGAATAATAATAACAATTATAAATAAACAAATTAATTAAAAGTGAAAGTACAAATACCGATATAGCAAAAAACAAAAAGCAAAATTTAATGTAGTACAAAGGAGCAGAGCGAAAGCTAATTATAAAATTAATTTCGTAACCAGCCACCTAACATTCATTATTTAGGTAACGCGTGGCTACCTCGCTCTCGAAGCAGTTACCTCGAAGCTATTAATATCACAGACCTAAAGAGGTCACCCGGAGGAGTGACCTAACCGCAAATGAGCCTCCAGACCTAAATAAAGGTCGCGTTGCCATCACTTATGAAAGGGGTAAAATCCCTCGAGAGGAATCGCTAATCGTGGTTATGGTGAAAATATGAACGCAAGGGAAAAATGCGTTTCTATAAAGGGGAGCTGGAAGACGACTACGACGACGATGACCTTTCAAGGTTAAACAGAATAGCTCCCTAAATCCCACGTGATCGAATGGGATATAGATTTTTGGTCAAAGACCAGTTGCGGGGACTTACGAGGTCATTCACCCCTGAAACGGAAACTGAGAGTAAAAAGAGGTTTTAAGGCGTAACAAGAAGCAAACCTCGCATCTGCACGACGAAAACTATTGTAAGGAGACGAAGGAAATTAAAATGGAAGAGAATATGAACGGTGTTACAGTAAAATATATGAAAGGGATTGCATCTAGGGGCCGAGGGGACGCTGCAAACACCTTAAAAAAATGCCTACAATGCACCACGTGAGATGAAATGTTAGCATTATCCCCAGTAAGGGGAAACCAACGTAATTACAGATGATCATTAAAACCAAAGTAATTACAGATGATCATTAAAGTAATTACAGATGATCATTAAAACCAACGTAATTACAGATGATCATTAAAACCAACGTAATTACAGATGATCATTAAAACCAAAGAAAAACTCAAGAGATTTAAAACGTTCATAAAACCGTAGCAAACAGATGAACCTAAAGCCTCAAACGACAAATGATACCAAACACAAGTATAAAACCAAACCACATCGAAGCAAAGGAGGACATCCTAAAAGCGAAGATAACCAAACCAGGAAGAGCCAAACTTTATAATCGAAAAGATACCGGCGACCCGAACAGAAACAAACAAATGGAGTCCACAAAACAACAGTGAATAAACAAAGGAACCGGATCTTCCACGTGCATGAGAGTTATAAAAACAAACTTCAGTTTCAGGCAACTAAGAAAAAAAGCTGAAAAAACCGAACGAGATACATACCTGCCTGAAGGTAGTAAAAAACAGATGAACTTTAATTTTTGCCAAACATAAATAGCTACATATAAAGTGTTGCGATGAGAATATTTAGTACAAACAATACATGGTGATGAAGTCTCCAACGAAATTTAAAATTCATGGAAGAACTGCTTTCAATTCCAGCTTTAGATTTTATAACTACAAGAAACCTGGGCCAACACGACCAGTTTTGACACTTCAATATCAATAAGTACAAAAATAATGAAAAAGATTTTTAAAATCTAACATACCTAGCTGAAACAAACATAAAAATAAACCGCTACGAAAGTCACGAATATGCGTGTTCAGACACTATAGCATCACGGCATTGCTAAATTTAATGTTTACTTTGAAAATATGACTTCTCCTGAAAGACGTCGTAAGCATGAGCCGCTCTCGATTGATTCAAAAACGCTGGCAAGGGCTGTACAATCTCTGTTTCTCAACAAAACTTACAAGCTGCACACACAATTTTATATATATATATATATATATATATATATATATATATATATTTATATATATATATAACACACGTGTGTGTGTGTATATAATATATATATATATATATATATATATATATATATATATATATATATATATATATATATATTCAAAACGCCTTAATCCATATACATAAAAAACAATATGGTATATTAACACTTAAAACCTATGACTTCTGACTTATTAGGGTAACAAATATTTAAAATGTTTTCGAATTTCTGAGAGAGAGAGAGAGAGAGAGAGAGAGAGAGAGAGAGAGAGAGAGAGAGAGAGAGAGAGAGAGAGAATCGAACCCTTTTTATATCTGGTACCAGACTAGGAATTTGCTTCCCACTTTTATCGCATGTGTATTCGTGCTTAAAACAACGAGCGACAACAAGGCATTTAAAATCATGCTCTCTCTCTCTCTCTCTCTCTCTTAATACAACTAACAACAACAAGGCATTTAAAACCATGCTCTCTCTCTCTCTCTCTCTCTCTCTCTCTCTCTCTCTCTTCCTCTTTCCTCTCTCTCTCTCTCTCTCTCTCTCTCTCTCTCTCTTAATACAACAAGCGACAGCAAGGTATACCAGCACTCACTCCCTAGTGGCTCCCTAACACGAACAGAAGCGCAGATCCGTTCGTGGTTCTTTATCCTCCTCTGTAGCATCAATAGCACGAACTTCAATATATCGGAAATATTCCCTGAATGGAATGTCACCAGGGTAAGTGGCGAATTCCGCTGGATATAACACCTCCAGGAACAGCCAGCATAAAATCGAAGGAAATGTAGTGCTGGGAGTCATTTACCATCACGACAGCTTTAGTTTTGAGAGAGAGAGAGAGAGAGAGAGAGAGAGAGAGAGAGAGAGAGAGAGAGAGAGAGAGAGAGAGAGAGAGAGCTAACAGTTCAAACATGATAGATACTCTTACTTACCAAAGCTGTTATTTCACTTCTTCAAGCACTACACATCAACAACGTATAATTGATGAAAGATGTCTTGTAATGCATACGAAAACGAAGCAAAAGACAGACCTCACATCCTTGCACGAAAAAGTAAGAGCAGCAACAACAACTTTATATTATAAAAAAAAAAATACCTGAAGTATATAAAAACTAACACAGCTACGACTTACAAACTCGCAAGAAACAACAATAAAAGCAACATAAAATACTCACTCCCTGTACTGTAAAAATATCTCGACAAAAAAAAAAAACACACACACACAGCAAAACAATACACGCGGTCAGAGAAACAAACAACCAAAGCACGACAAACAAAGATCGCCTCCCAGAAAAAGCATGAGATGTCACGGTCCATCGTCGCCGGCTACTCGGATCCCGCCATGGGCTGCCTGACGACTCGTGAAAGAGGAAGAAGAAGAAGAAGAAGAAGAAGAAGGCGATCCCTTTGTTATTGATCAAGATGCACGACTGTATGGCCACCATTCATAAATGATGAAGTCCTTCCACTCGTACGTAATGGTTCCGTTTTCCTCTGACGAGTTTTTTATTTTCTTTTCTTTTTTTCCTTAAATTCAGGCGATTTATTTATTATTTTTACATTTCACACAAGTATGGTATCCATATCTATGATTGTTTTAATAGATTTTAGGCATAGATGCCAAGCACTGGGGCAACTAAGGTCATTCAGCGCTGAAACGGAAATTGACAGTGTCAGGTCAGGTATATCTTAGTTTTACCAAACCACTGAGCTGATGAACAGCCCTCCTAGGGCTGGCCCGAAGGATCGAATATTTTTACGTGGCTAGGAACCAATTGGTTACTTAGAAACGGGACCTACAGCTTATTGTGGGATCCGAACCACATTGAGAAATGAATTTCTATCACCAGAAATAAATTCCTCTGATTTCGCGTTGGCAGTGCGGGGAATCGAACCCAGACCTTGAGATCAGTAGTCGACCACGAAACATTGACAGTGACAAGGTTTGAAAGGTATAACAGGAGGAAATTCTCGTAGTTGCATATGAATCAACTGTTAGGAGAGGGTGCAAAGTCAGATGGAAGAAAAAGAATATGAACAGAGAGAGGTACAGTAAAAGTAATAAACGCAGTTGCAGCTGGGGGCCGAATGGACGCTGCAGAGAACCTCAAGTAATGTCTAAATTGCACCGTATGAGGTACACTGACGGCATTACCCCCTTAAGGGAGAAACTCTATTTAGACTGATATTTCTTTCTCATTCCGACAAGTGTTTTTATTTATTTATTTAATTTAGGGGAAATACTTATAACTTTTACATTTCACACAAGTATGGTACCCCTATTTAGACTGATATTTCTTTCTCTTTCGTATCTATATTCTGTATAAACCATCAAAGATCGACTGCCATCACCCATTCCCATTCAAATCAATACTCTTGGCATTCATTCAAGGACGTCTACATATTTAAAGACCTTTTTCATTCATAAAATACGGCCCCTTCCGTTCGTAAGTAAACGTTTACATTTTCAAGGTATTTATTTTCACTCATCGAGGATGCTTTCCAAGCATTTCAAATTCATACATGCTTTTCATTCCTAACCAATATCTTTCCCCTTCTTCAAAGTGTTCCTATTATTCGAAGGTATGTTTCCATTCGCCACAAATAATGATTCTTTTCATGAAAAATAGATTTCCACTGAAAATTACCGTTGATCTTTCCCTTCAAGTAAGAACGATATCCATTCGTATCTAATGTCTCACTTACTGCCGAATGCCTTCCAAATCATAATGAATCTCCTTTCAAATCTAATCTGCATCCGTTAATCAACGAAAGATAATCATCTGTTCCTACAGGAAAACAATTTCATTGATACAGATATCTTTTGTAAGATAATACGGACGCGGTCATATAAAAGAGAACTCTTCACATTTTTATAAATACTAAATGGAAAGTGAAACATTGAAAAGTTCTGACAGGGACAAATAATCACAAAAGATTAATTACATAAACAGTGAAAACAAGTATAAACTATCATAAATGTAAACTACATACATGAATCATAAAGAAAAGGTGATATAGAGTCCTTAAAATGAAATTACTTATAAACAACGATCATTAACAATAACAAATAATGTTACTTATCAAAGATGTTCAAGTACATACAGAAGAAAGGGACAATTTCATACCGTTACCCTGTGGGTGAGAGAGAGAGAGAGAGAGAGAGAGAGAGAGAGAGAGAGAGAGAGAAGAGTGAGAGAGAGAGAGAGAGAGAGAAGAGAGAGAGAGAGAGATACATCTGACCATAATCAATGTAAATTCCAAACATGCACTTTCCATATCTCGAGTTATTTCTCTATCATGCACTACTGCCATTTGTCGAAAGAACGCGACCATTTTTCTTCTTCTTTATTTCTCTCCCCCACAAACCAACACCTCCCCCACATTAAATCTCAAGTCTTTTCCTACAGCCCTCCCCCTCCCCTTCAAAAATTAACTTTACCCAAGAAACCACTGAAATTTTACTCTCTGTCTCTCTCTCTCTCTCTCTCTCTCTCACGGAACCATGACGAAAGAGCAACCGGCGATGTCGGACGCCTCAAAGAAACAAGACGATTTACCTGAAAAGGATAAACGTCAAACGCGCGAGTCGCCCACAAGGAATCATTCCTTTGAAATACGAGAGAAATGGAGCTATTTTCAGTTTTTTTTTTTTTTTCAATCTTTCGACAGGTGTCAAAGCTAAAAGGAAGTATATCATTGAGATTCAGATAAGTATTCATACATAAAATACGGTAATCAATAATAAGAACAAGAACTACATTTATAAAGCGCATTGTTCAGATAGTCATTTAAATATATACATGTCATCCTTGCGTTCATACGGGCATACACACTTGTGTGCATGAATACGCACATTTTATGTATATATATAATATATATACATGTATAATTATATATATATATATATATATATATATATATATATATATATATATATAATATACACAAATATACGTATACATATTACTCAACAAACAACTTGTATATGTAAATCCGGAGTTCGTGTAGGTCTTATATTTCTTCCACCACTCTAAATCCGGAACCCAGTGACCGAGTCATTCGAATGTCAAGGCATTCTCTCATCCTCGAGGGTGACCTTTTGGTTCAAGGGACAACCCTCTCCGTTCCAAGAGCTGAATCATCTTGGAATGGGAAAGGAAAAGGGAGGGGGAAGGGGAGGAGGAAAGGACGAGAGGAGAAAAAGGAAGGAAAAGAGAAAAGTTGGAGGATTGTTTAGGAGGAGAGGATTCAAAGGAATGAAGGCGGACGGGGTGACTTCCACACTGACCTCCTCCTCCTCCTCCTCCTCGAAGCAAATCGAGTCCTTACGCCATCCCTCACGTCGCTTCCCCTGAACGCACTACTGACACACATACACGCGTTCTTGCTTTCATTCTCTTTCTTTCATTCCCTCGCGCACACACGCCCACCCACAATCCCATATACCCTTTCGGGGTAGACTATTCACCCAATGGTTTCATCTTACGAATCCTCGATATGAGTGGCGGAGTGACTAGACCAGATGACAGGCGTCGTGGAATCTACGGTCCTCGCCCGCCCATATTCAACTACAAGAGCCCAGCCAGAGAGTCCTTCCGGGAATGATCAAAAAGGGAAAAGAAAGAAAAATAACAATAAAAGAGAGCGCTCGACCAGCGACCCCGCGCTGCACTACCTCACTCGACACTTGCTTCAGCAACACTGAACCTTCCAGTTCTGTGTTTCTGGGGCTCTCTCACTCTCTCTCTCTCTCCTACTCTCTCTTTCTCTACTCGTCTGCCTTCCCTCTCCCCTTCCTCTCTCTCTCTTCTCTCTCTCTCTCTCTCTCTCTCTCTGCGGCCGTCCGCCTGGAACCCAAACTACATATGATGCCAAACAGCACAATCTATTGTAAGGATTACTACATCTTTAAAATACATACGCCGGAGCAAGAAGCAAACGAAAAGCAGTCACCCAAGGAAAAAAAAAAAAAAAAAAAAGGTAGGAAATTGCGCTGCACAGATATTACAGCCTAGGAATAATTAATGTTAGAATAGTTTGAGGACCGCTCCTCTCCTCTTATTTCAAAAAAACTCCCACCACACACACACACACACACACACACACATCACACACATACACACACACAGGATGTCCTCTTCTTTCCTCCCAACCCGCGGAATCCCAAGCTATGATAGTGGGACACTAGCCTAAATTGCCGTTTACTCATCTTACCCTCTGTGGTCCACCCACCCCTCCAGACACACAATGCCCCTTTCCTCTTTTCCCACCCCCCTCCCCCAGTTTCCGTGAGTCAGAAAAATCTCCACTCGCGCGTACCGTCGGGTCAAAGAATGTTCGTAGCGGAGGCCGCGATGACCCATCTCATTCGGCCTCGTGGGGGTCAGAGGTCACAGTTTCCCTTAATTATACTTCACCTGCTAGACCTCGGCATCATCTCTAATGGTCGCCGAGACGGCCACAGCCGCTGCGCCGCCACATTATCATAATCTACAGCTCAATCTCCTGGGGTACAGAGGCGTGAACTCTCGGCTTTCAACGACTCTTCATTATCTTTATCATTCCTTCTTCCTTCCGCCATTACCACTATTTTCCTTCCTACTTCCTCTTCCCGCTCCTATGAGATGGTTCGTTATCTTTCCCTCAAGAGGCACTTCCCGAGTAGCTACCCTTTTGCCCCTCCCCCCCCCCCTCTCTCTCTCTCTAAGCAAAAGATATATGTATATCTCTCGGCCCTTCCTTCACAACTGCTTCGCTTTTTCTCTACTTGGCAAGAAAATGCTATCAACATGATCTATTATCTATATTGTCAACTACTGCGTGTAATTAATTTGAGACTGATATTTTTAATAAATAATAATAAAAATAATAATAACCGAACATGAAATAAGTTTAAAAATCCTCCAAACGAACGTTCACTAAGCTTTCTTGACTTCAAAAAGAGAACCTTTCCATTCAACTATAAATTCGTCCCTCAAATCACCAAGGTTCCTTCCCAGTTGACACGATTACCTACCTCTGCGGATCCCCGCCTTAAATAACCAGTAATATTCATCCCCGACTCTCCTTAACACCCTAGGGAGTTTCTCCAGTACGGACGTAATTTCCTATAACGATGCCCTCCGAGAATGTAAGACCCAGACATTATACCGAATCCGGGAATTAAACCGAGAGATTTGTGTGTGAAAGGTATAGTGATAACATGGAAACGATCTCCCCAAAACTGAATACCTGCAACAGCCATTAAAAGGTTTTCAATATTATGATTATCATTTTCAATATATATTGTGATTACCATTATCATTTACTTTTAAAGTCGCATGCGTATAGATTGTTGATCTGAACAGCGCAAATCCACTACAGTCTAGAGTTTTACCAATGAGACTTTACCACAAGGGACCTTGCTGGTACATGGTTAAATCAAACTACAGACTACAAAGGAAGTCTACAAGCTGTTCAAATTCAAGTTTACTTAGAACCTAACGCCCATATGAGCAAGCACAGGTAAAAGAACAGAAAATTTCACGATACTGAAATTTATAATGAATATTAATGAATCGGTTGAACAATAAATTAACCTCCAGGACATGGAACAAGATGTCCTTCCCAATGATTTTCAAAAGAAGTGATACTAAAAATGTTATGGAAAAGAGAATTATCGGCCTGAGCTATGTGACTTGCGTTGTCCTATCTGCGTTAACAAGAGCAAACAAAGCAATGCACATCAGATGTCGACCTGCTTCAGAATGATGTGTCATGCAGTAACATGAGAATGAAATTTTCTTTTTTTGTTCACAATGTTCCATTAAAATGAGGTTATTAATAAGGAATAGATTCATACAAATATGAGAACTTTACAGTGCCGTACATTCACCTCAAGTTAAAGAGCCTGACATTATGAATGCCTGAAGAGAATAACTTCACATAGTAATAACTCAGTCAAATGTCTAAATTTGAAGTAAGAGAGAACACTAACGTACCAAAATGAGATGTTGTATCACAACCTATATATACGTATATATATATATATATATATATATATATATATATATATATATATATATATATATATATATATATATATATATATATGAGAGAGAGAGAGAGAGAGAGAGAGAGAGAGAGAGAGAGAGCACTAAGAATTTCAGTTGGCTAGCTGGCTAGACTAGGGCTGAAAAAGTAATAAGATTTCTTCAAGAATGCTAAATATTGTAGTTGCTTGTCTAGACCACAGACTGTAAAATGTGTGTGTGTGTGTGTGTGTGTGTGTGTGTGTGTGTGTGTGTGTGTGTGTGTGTGTGTGTGAGAGAGAGAGAGAGAGAGAGAGAGAGAGAGAGAGAGAGAGAGAGAGAGAGAGAGAGTAGACCACAGACTGTAAAAGTGAGTGAGAGAGAGAGAGAGAGAGAGAGAGAGAGAGAGAGAGAGAGAGAGAGAGAGAAATTCAGCCTTCCCACCGACAACGCAAATGCACTCTGCATATCATTTGTGGAAGGTAGAAGGTGGAAGGTGGAAGGTGAGAGGCTAAGGCAATAAAAGTAGCACATATTTCAAACCGCCCTCACTCGCAGACATCGATCCCTTCGACGCACCCGCCATTCATGCATCAGCAGCGCATACTTTTCATTCAATGCTCCGAGTGCGTACAATTCAGCAACGGGAGGAGCAGGAGGGTTTTGGTTGGTTATCCATTGGGTCGTGAATCGTCTCCCAAGCTCTCATTACGGGAATCATGGCGTTGCTGGTACCCTTTAGAGCGACGTTCAAGTATTATTTCTTTTTTAAGAACATGTATTTTGTACCATCTGTATCGACACTGGGTACTTTTTATGATCTCATTTTGGAGCATTGATCGTATGATGTTATTTCATAAAAATTCCGATGTTGTCACACGAGAGAGAGAGAGAGAGAGAGAGAGAGAGAGAGAGAGAGAGAGAGAGAGAGAGAGAGAGAGAGAGAATCTGGAACTTAGCTTCTTAAGCAGCCACTGGCCGAAGCATGTGTTCTTTTCGTCAAAAGAGAGTTCGTCAAAATAGTGTTCTTTTCGCCAAAGATGATGCACATACTTCTGACAACACAAAATCGTAAACACAAATGACTGACGGACCTCCAACTAATGTACAACACAAACCAAGACCTTTATTCAACAAACACTGAATTCATTCAACTTAATTCAGAAATCGCCCCGTAGTATCTTGTTGTGACTAGGCGTTTTGTTTGCGACCCTTTGCTAGGATTTCACTTTAGATTTTTTTTTCTCTAGCGTAAAAAAAATAATCATTAGTTCAAGGTTTATTGTTAAGCTAAAATTCAACTTGAGTTCATTTCAGGGTTTGCAGTACGCCTACGCATTAATAGGATGTATACTATATATATATATATATATAATTATTTGAATGTCTCCTGCGTTCGCGCCCAGGTACAGGTAAATCTATTATCGAGAAAAAATTCCCCTTCGGTTAAGCATATATGAAAATATATTAGCTAGAGCGAATTAGATATTAAAGGACATTGTATATACACACACACCCATATATATATATATATATATATATATATATATATATATATATATATATATAATATATATATATATATATATATAGCTGTCTGATCCCAACTATACGTTTGTAATTGCTTCGTGAATATTGATAGTAGATGCACTAACGCATCATTTTGTAGATATATGAAGGTTAATCAGTGATTACAGTCAGGGGTGATCAACAGACAATTCCCAAGCACTAATATCAAAATTGTATATTTCACTAACTTACTCCATCTTTGTAAATGTATGTAGCCACTCTAGCTGACTGAAGAAGGACTGTACGACCACTTCGATCCAGTGCCTAAACAGCTGTCCTTACCTACCTTTCTTTGTGTTCCCAGAGTCTTTTAAACATTACACAACTAAGGCATAAGTACTTCCATCACCTGAACAGGGCAGTCCAATAGAGCAAGTCTGGGCATTTGTGCATTCACGTAACTAAAGCATTTTATGCATTCACGTAAGTCAAAAGATCATTCACATATATTTCAGGCTTCCTCCACAACCGTTCATCCACCCATGATAAATCTGTGTGGATTTATCCCAGTTCAAAAGCTAAAGTAAACAGCTGTGACTTACTTCCACAAAGGGGAAGAAGGGTCTTACTGATACAAGTGTCCCGCTATGAGGATTAATCAATAAGTGAAGGTATACGTGCGCGCATTCCGCCCACTCCCAGATAAATTCATTACAATCGCTCAAATACGTCAAGTTCACGTCTGATAAATTAATTCCATCCAATTCGGATAAATGCATTTTTACATCACAAGGATTTGCAATATAATGATACTTATGATTATAGAATTTCTTTACACAAACACCTATATATATATATATATATATATATATATATATATATATATATATATATATATATATATATATATATATATAATACATACATATATATATATATGTGTGTGTGTGTGTGTGTGTGTGTGTGTGTGTGTGTGTGTGTGTGTGTGTCAGCAACAAAAACTCACTTATGATAAAAATACCAAGCACTAAAAAAAATTATTCGTCAGCAAATTAATAATGTATGAGCTTAACCCAAAAGCACTTCACGTCACTAAAAAACACACCTCAAATGCAATGAATTTCCCATCGTTAATCGATTCAAAGAACCAACTCCACAGCATAATTATCCAAGACTGCGTAAGCCAACATTCATCGGAGTATGTCCCATGCGCAAGAGCGCCCCAAACACCTGCTCGGACATCGAACACCTGCTCCGACTCTTACGTAAGTCACAGTGCTGAAAAGAGGGTCAACATACGAGGTGATAGACAACAGCTTCACACTTCACCCAAAAGTGTTTTCCTTAGAAGAAGCAAAGTGAACGCAGTTCCAACTAACGCTTAGCGAGCTGGACATTTCTTGAGGAAGAGGCGTACACTTTAAGGACGTATCCTCAACTGATGTTTAACAAATTTTGTAGCCTCTCTCAACTGATGTTTAACAATTTTGTAGCGTCTCTCAACTGATCTTTAACAAATTTTGTAACCTCACGAGAAGAGGAAATGGAAGACTCCACGAATGCTGCCTCATACTATATATATGAATTTGTAACCTCACGAGCTCATACTATATATATGAAAACAAATTTTGTAGCCTCATGTGAAAAAGAAATTGAAGATTCGAAGAGTGCTGCCTTATACTACGTATATACCTCATACTATATATTATATATTACTACGTATATACCTCATACTATATATTATATATAAGCCTTTATTCCAACCCATAGCAGAAACAGCTTTATAGAGCTAGAATCCTAATCTAACATAAATCAAAAGGATTTTCAAGTCATGCATGGAAAAGTAACATTCTAGTCAACATCTAG
>NC_087217.1:64015825-64050825 GCF_015104395.2 Macrobrachium nipponense | reverse complement strand
CGTTAGCGTGTTTTATCAGATAGTCTTTGCGGATATGAAGGTGGAAATGCATAAACATGAGCTACTCATGACGAAAGGAGGAGGAGGAGGAGGAGGAGGAGGAGGAGGAGGAGGAGGAGGAGGAGGAGGCAGTCGTAATGTAGGTAGAAAACATAAGTACCAGACAGCATAATTTTATTGTCATTAAAAATTACGAAACGTATCGGCAATAATGAGAAAATCAATGAAAATATTGTTTTAATTACGAACAATATCAACAACCGATCAATTACATCAAATAAAAGGATTATCAACCACTTCCCTTCGAAGGCTTTTAGACTTTGTAAACTCACTCATACCTTCTAAGTTCGAAGGCTTTTAGACTTTATAAAGTCACTCATTCCTTTTAAGTCCGAAGGCTTTTAGACTTAGTAAACTCATTCATACCTTCTAAGTCCGAAGGCTTTTAGACTTTGTAAAGTCACTCATACCTTCTAAGTTCAAAGACTTTTAGACTTTATAAAGTCACTCATTCCTTCTAAGTCCGAAGGCTTTTAGACTTTGTAAACTCACTCATACCTTCTAAGTTCGAAGGCTTTTAGACAAGTGTAAAATGTCTAATTGCGTCTACCGCCACCTTTGTATCTTTATTCTTATTATATATTTCTTAGCTATCTTCGTTATCTACTTCTCTGTCATGTTCCACTTCTAGAAAATGGTGAAAGATCAACGACTCTCATTCTGAGGTATAAAAAAAAGTAAATAAATAAAAAAACTTTAAAGCCCTCGTTTAAGTAAAATGTCAGTGGCTACACTCTTGAGAAACTGTTAGCGCACGTTATTTCACAAATAACCATGAAACCATTTCTCCCCCGGACTCCAATACTGTCGGGTTCTGAACTTATAAAAAGAGTTCGTTTGAACAGTAAATTTAATGTATACAAAGACATTTCAAAAGATCAGCCCTCGCTCGATTCCTCCAAGTTTTCGACTCGACGCAAACTTCGATTTTTTACGATTAGCCAGTCCTCAAACTTCGAGAGCTCGAAACTTTTAGATATTTCTCCGGAAGGACCAGTCTGCCCCGAAACCTAGAAACTTGAAATGAAGGAAGTGAAGAGTAAATATATTCGAAAATCTCCGCAAGCTTCCAGGAGATTCTGAATTTCTCTGACTGATATTTCCAGCGACACTAAGTTTCGCCTTGGAGGTTACTTTAGAATGATAAAAGATTTTCCACGGACTTCAAATTCAAAGTCTGAGGACACGAGGAAATTTGATACAAGGAAAAGGGAGATATACAGAGAAAGGAGATGAGAAGCAAAAGAATTGCTACGAAAAATTTCACGATTTCCGGACCCGAAAGAAGATAACCGAGCAATGATATCCATTCTTCAAGACAGAAGTCAAGATAGGAGTAGTAATTTACTAAGTTTCCCATTTATATATCTAGATACACTAGTAAAAGTCTATTATATAAAAGGGCAAACTCTATCAAAATGAAGTGCACTAACATTAACGCAGTAAACTTAATAATCTAAATTAGATTTGAAAAACTCAATTGTCAGGCCGATTGATGCGTTAAAATATATAACAAGAACACAGCAAGTCAGTATAGAATTCTGAACTTTAAAACCAGGGTCAAAATACTCCCAAGATACATATAAAAATCTGCAGTTTAACAATAGCAAGAATACAATACGAAATATAAAATTTTCCTGAATATTATACATTGACAATGTAGAGAAAATCAACAACAAAAAGCGTATTACAAGCGAACATTATCAACCATCGAATAATCACATTGACACTGTTCATCCTTAACGGATGCAATCAAAAACCATCTTGTATATTTACCGTTAAAAGCAAGGTTTATCAATCACTCCTCTGGACGGACCTTTGTAAACTCCCATCAACAAAGCTTCTTTCAAATTCGAAGGATTTGACACAGTCGTGTTGTATACTTAAACCACCAACAGTTTTTCATCTTCTTTTTTTTTTCCTTTATCTCGCTTCTCCATCATCGTCACCTACTTCTCTTTCATATTCCACCTCTCGAGGATGGTTAAAAGATCAAGGGCTCTCAGTTGAAAAATACCAAAGTTATTAAGTCTCAATAATCAGTTTCCCGATCTATGAAAAAGCTGAAAACATCCACACAGTGAAGTCGTTGGGTAAATGAAAACGAGAGCTCTTACACTCTAGCACCCTTGGTTGTTTGTAGACTTCCATTTTTACGAATAAACAAGAACCCATTTCTCCCCGCCACCTTGATTCGTAGCCTGTCGGGTTCTTAAGTTACGGAGTTCGTTTGAACAGTAAATTTGAAGTAAACTACGATAAATTCTACGTTAAGCCTTCGCTTCATTTCCTTCAAGTTTGTGACTCGACACAAAAGTTTTTTTTTTTTTTCTTTTTTCTTAAACGATTAGCCAGTCCCCAAACTTCGAGAGCCCGAAACTTTTAGATATTTTTCAGGAAGGAACCGTTTGCCACGAAACCCAGAAACTTGAAATGAAGGAAAAGAAGTCAAAATATATTCGAAAATCTCCTCCGCCAGGTTCCAGGAAACCTCTGGATTTCCCTAGATGAATTTTTCCAGCGACTCCTTTTTTTTTTTTTTTTTTTTTTTTTTTTTTGCTGTGGCGTGGTTGGTATGGTGGTTGCGTCCCACCTCAGTGGTCGCGGGTTCGATTCTCGGCCATTCCATTGAGGAGTGAGAGATGTGCATTTCTGGTGATAGAAGTTCACTCTCGACGTGGTTCGGAAGTCACGTCAAGCCGTTGGTCCCGTTGCTGAATAACCACTGGTTCCATGCAACGTAAAAACACCATACAAACAAACAATCCAACGACTCTAAGTTTTGCTGTGGCGGTTAATCAAAAGGAATTCCACGGACTTCGAATTAAAAGATTGAACACACGAGGAAAATTGATACAAGTAAAAGAAAGAAGGAAGAAGGCAAGAAGGCAGGAAGAACAAGAATTACCACGAACACTTTTAAGATTTCCGCTACTGAGAAATGATAACCGCTCAATGGTATAGCACATTCCTCAAGATAGTGGTAGTACCTACTGGTAAAAATAATACCTTATACAGTTTTCCATTTGCATATATATTAAATAAAAGTAGTAAAGGTCTGTCTATTAATTAAAAGCAAATTGCAGTAATCATAGAGCAGTAAAACTTAATAACTGAAATTGGGATTGCTCAATTATTAACAAAACTCTACACAGATTCATTACCAATTAAAAAAAAAATTGTTAGGCAAATGACGGTCTTTCACTACCAACTTAAACCCCGAGAATAAAATTCTTAACCCCAATACTTTAAAAATATCCATAAAAATCTGCAATTTAACGGTTTAACTTCTATAAGTATAATATATAAAATACACGACTCTGCTGAATACTAAATAAAAGGACGTCTTCAATCCAAATAGCGCCTAATAGTTATTCCATCAAAACTCCATAAAGACGGAGAATTTTGCTAAAATAATCCAACAGCTTCCAGCCACCCATGGATACGACGCTAACACATCTTGCTGGAGAGAGAGAGAGAGAGAGAGAGAGAGAGAGAGAGAGAGAGAGAGAGAGAGAGAGAGCGGCGGAACTTTAACCAACTCGAAACTGACCTACCGTCTGCCATTTCAGATCGATCGCACGATTTCAGAATAACACCTCAGTGCCTCAGCCAATGTTGCTCTCCACAGTACTTTCTGCCTCCTACTCTGTCCTTTCAAGAATAACTGTTTCCCCGCTTAGTTTCTGAATAATGCCTTTTGGCATCCGATCCGTAACATAACACACATCCATTCTTACATCACGAATAACTCGATCGGAATCCTGTTAGCTGAGGTCTTTCTCCGAATGCTTCCATGTTTTAGGATTTTTTTCTTACTTTTTAGTTCTCTGTCAAATAAGGTTATCGAGATAGCCTTACGTCTGTCCGTCCGCCCTTAGATCTTAAAAACTAATGAGGCTAGAGGGCTGTAAATTGGCATGTTGATCATCCATCCTCCATTCATCAAAAATACCAAATTGAATCCCTATAGCCTCATTAGTTTTTGTTTTATTTCAGGCTAAAAGTTAGCCATGACTGTGCGCCTGCCACCCGCTACAGGTGCCAACAACACAGGCTACCACCGGCCTGTGGCTGAGAGTTTCATAGAGCATTGTACGATGTAAAGAAAACTTCATTGTGCCAAAGAAATGTTTTTTGTACTTGTCTGTAAACACGTGGAGGTCTTTCCAAAGCCACAAAAACATGATTTAAAAAATTACACGATTTCTACCAACACTGACTTATTTTAAAGCTCAAAATTGCCAACGCTGATCAAATGAATTAATACCTCTCTTTTTATAACACAAAAGCTATTCAGTGAAAACGGACAATTGCCTCACTCCTAAGGGGGAAAACCTATTCCGCAACCCCAACCTTAGATTTGAGAGAGAGAGAGAGAGAGAGAGAGAGAGAGAGAGAGAGAGAGAGAGAGAGAGAGCAGTTAATCTAATCAAAACAATTTCGTCTCGAAAAAGTTACAAACTTTCACTATCTCAATAGGAACATCACACAATTAGGAAGCCACAAAGTTTTCCATTTCCTTTCATAAACAGCCCCGAACGGAAAGCTTCCTGTATATAACACTAAATAAATATAAAATGAGTCTTTAGATATTCCACGAATCTGGCTACAAAAAAAAAAAAAAAAAAAAAAAAAAAAAAAAATCGAACAGAAGATAACAGACGTTTGTGATCCCAAGAGAAAACCAAAATATTTCCAGAAATCTAATAAAACAGGGTTCGAGTGTGAGCGTTGTCAAATGAACTTGACGTCAAATCAATAAAATCGGGCATGAAATTTCAGCAAAAATAAAATTTAAAAAATTACGAAGTATCCTAAAAAGAGAACAAAAAACCGTAGACTGGCGCGAAGTGAAACAAAGGAAAAATCATTATTAATTAAAATTTTACCAACTTGACGTCAAATCAATAAAATCGGCCATGAAATGTCAGCGAAAATAAAAATAAAAATAACGAAGTATCCTAAAAAGAGTAAAAAAAATTGTAGATTGGCGCGATGTGAAACATAAAGGATGAATCATTAGTAATTAAAGTTTACCGTTTTACCAACTTGACGTCAAATCAATAAATCAGGCATGAAATGTCAGCAAAAGTATAACCGTAAAATAACGAAGTATCCTAAAAAGAGAAAAAAAAATCGTAGACCGTCACGAAGTGAAACATAAAGGAAAAATCATTAGAAATGAAAGTTTTCCCAAAACCAAAGAACAAACATCACTGACAGCAATATCGAGCAACCAAATGGAATAAGGAGATTATACTGAATGTCTCCACCATGCTTACTTTAACCCCTGAACTCCACCATGGCGAAGGATACCAGAAGAAGAAGAAGAAGAAGAAGACAAAGAGGAGGAGGAGGAGGAGCCTGTATTAGTGGTGGTGGTGGAGTAGGTCTCGGTGGTTGCCTTTCGAAAGAGGGACTCGTGGGGACTGGAAGGAGGGACGGAGGGAGGGAGAGAGGAAATGAGGGAGGAATAGGAGGGGGAGGGGGGAGACGCCGAGTGAGGAAGGAAGAGTCAGAATTAACAGTGGCACTTCAGCCTCCTCCTTGAGAAGTCTCAAGGACTACCTTTACAATGGAACGGTATTCCTGGACACACTCTCGAGGATTAAAGCCATTTTCTCCCCTGGGTGCGCTCCCACACAAGCTGGTGTTGTCACACTATATAGAAATGTGCAATAAATAATAAATAAATTAATTAATTCTCCATTAAAATATACTCCATAAGGCTCAACATAAAATTTGACAAATGCCATTCTAATCGTTTCAACTCCATCGGCAACAAGGCAAAAGGTATCGAATATCCTTTACAACTCGTAGGACTAATCTGTAATACAAACAAGAGTAGGAGATGAAATGACTTCTAAGATTGTAGCTGATAAAATCTGAGTTGACTTCGAAAGCGAATAGAGGCTCTTGTTCAATTAGAAACCCAATTAAGTGTAAGTGGGTCGTTTATTCAATACGTACTATAATAATGAGTGAAACGTGAGTTACTGCAACCGTAGAGTTTTATCGTATAACAAAACCATTTCAATATATATATATTTCTTCTCAGATTTTCCACCTATTATTGATCAATAAGTGTGTAAATTAAAAGCAAAATTTGTGAGAATCCTCCTTCGGACCACTCGCAAAACATTTAACTGAGGAACTCGTTAAAAAATATTACTTATTCAACTGGTTTTCGGGTCCATAGCAGCTTGCATCAGACACCTATAAGTTCAACTGCACATTGTTTCATGAACTTTTCTCTTTAAAAACTGGGGACTCTAGACCTTCCTTTCTATCAGATTTCGAAATTTGAATGAGTGAATAAACGCTGCATAAAAACCAATTAAGATCTATACATCCATCAGCTGCTATGCTATAGGCAATCTCTCGCACTAAATGCAAGTAACTATAATAACAAAATATTTACTTATCAAACATTGCTATCTCATTGCGCTATAAAGAGAGAGAGAGAGAGAGAGGAGAGAGAGAGAGAGAGAGAGAGAGAGAGAGAGATTTAAATTGAAGAAATGACAAGTCACTTCTAAATTCTTCTGGTAATGAAAGACGGCAGCTGAACACATTCTAATACATCATATTTCATCTCCAATAAATATCCAAAGTAAATATCAGTGAGTTACCTCCAATTAAAAAATAAAATAAATAAATATCAGACGAACTCCATTCACATGGAACAAACCCACAAGGGCCACTGAGCCGAAATTCTAGCTTCCAAAGAATAGAGTTCATTTGAGAGAAGTACATATAAAAAAATTAAATATAATTGCGTGATACAAACCTAAAACTTAAAAAATCACGCTGAAAATGTAAATGTAAAAAGGTCTAGTCTGAAATAAAGGGATCAGTGAATAAATATATCAATAAGTAAATAAAATCGCTTGACTGAGAAGGAAAACTTCAAAAATCCAAATGAAAATATAAATGTAAACAGGTGTAGTCGTAGGCGTTGAATGATCTTTTAACAGCTATTGCCCAGACATCATCCTCACGGGAAATGCGACGACCATATGGCAATTTTCCCCATAAGGATACTCGACCGTTCGCTTTCAGTTCATCGCCAAACGTAATCAAAAATGCAATTTCATCTCGTATAATGGCATCATAGCCTTTCCCCCGCCGCCCCCCCTCCCTCTCCTGTTGTGCCGATGCTAAACGTGGCACCGTGCAAGGATAATTTGGGTTCAGAGCATATGTCGCGTGGAAAAAGATTTTTCCATCATAAAACTCGTGACACAGCGATTCCCTTACGTATTATATTGCGTCAACTAACTCTAAATACTAAGCATCATACAATGAAATAGCTCTATGAATACCCAAGCTATTAAATGTTTTAAATGTCAGATATAGAGAAACTTGAAAAAAAAAAGTGCTTTTAACGAAAATTCCCAATTAGCAGGTCAACTGGTGCTTTTTGCCAACGACAAAGAATTTTGTATATAGCATTATTTTTATCTACAGCATTATCCCCACCTTCCCAAAGCCCCCCCCCCCCCCCCCCCCCCCCCCCCCCCCCCCCCTCCCCCCCCCCACAAAAAAAAAAAAAAATCCTCCGAATTCAAGTTTAGAAGATGACCATTATATAAGGCACCATAAAAAACATACAAATATAACCTCTCATCAAAGTCTCCTTAATAATAAACAAAGAATAAACATAAAACATAATTCTCGCAGACATGCAGATGCAACCAGAATATAAAAGGAAAGCCGACTGCTTTCAGATACATGGTAAAACATCACCATTACTCATCAAGGTAAAGCTGCGACACCATCATCATCATCATTATCACCATCATCCCTTATTGAAGGATCAAGCGTATCATCACATTACAAGGAGCAGAGGAGACCCACCAATTCACACAAATGGGCAGAATCCATAAACTCGAAAAGCCATCAGAAGTCCGACACAACGTGACCCCAGGAATGGAGAATAATTGGCAGGCTGATTGAAAGACATCTCCGAGTCGTCAGGTCTATGGCTTATTGGCCTTAATCCAAGGTGGAAGAAGAGGAAGAGGAGTGAACGAGGAGGACGAAGAAGAGGAAGATGAGTGAACGAGGAGGACGAAGAAGAGGAAGAGGCGGTGGTCGCGAAGATGAAGGAGATGGAAGAGTATGATGAGTAGGGCAGGTGTGTTTTAATGTTTGTATGGGGTTTTCACGGTGCATGGAACCAGTGGTTATTCATCAACAGGACCAACGGCTTTACGTGACTTCCGAACCACGTCGAGAGTGAACTTCGGTCACCAGAAATACACATCTCAAACCCCCTCAGTAGAATGCCCGAGAATCGAACTCGCGGCCACCTAGGTGACAGACAAAGAACATACCAACCACGCCACTGAGGCGCTCAGGTGTGTTTAATAAACAGCATAATTTATAGTTTCTTGAAAAAAAAGCAGTTAGATCCTTGCCTTCTTTATTCTTTTTATAGGATAAATTACTTAAATTATGCAGTTTTCCTGAATTTGAAAAGAATAAGCCCTACGCGACCTCCAAGATTTTCCACTGACGCATAGTTCCTCGCTGGACAAGTGGTTTTCGTGCTCGGCTGCCAATTCGGTGGTCCGAGGTTCGATTCCAGGCTCGGCCAATGCGGAATCAGAGAAATTTATTTCTGGTGATAGAAATTCATTTCTCGATATAGTGTGGTTCGGATCCCACAATAAGCTGTAGGTTCCGTTGCTAGGTGACCAACTGGTTCCTAGCCACGTAAAAATATCTAATCCTTCGGGCCAGCCCTAGGAGAGCTGTTAATCAGCTCATCAGCTCAGTGGTCTGGTTAAAATAAGATATACTTTTTTTTTCCACTGACGCATAAGTTGCAAACATTATATTCCTAACGTTACGTGAAGCCGTCTTCGTAATTACTACTCATAATTAGAACCTATTCATACTAACAACAACGATAACATATAAATGACATAAACACGTTCATATAGTCTCAGTTATAAGCGGAAACACAAAATAATTGAACAAAAATGTAGCCTCTAAATTCAGTACATCAAATAAATTAAATCATGCTAAAATCTATGGACAATTAGCCCATTGTTTCACTAACGACAGTCTCAAAACATACGCTATATTTTATTAGAAATAATTTTGCTGTACTGTTTAAGAAGCACATTATTTATTTTTTTACATTTTGATTTTGATAGATAATACAAAGGTATCCTATCCTGAAATTCCTATACACCTTTTCCAGACCTTTCTAGGCTCTTCCATGGAAAGCTTAATTGCCATCTCTGACCAGGCTAGGGGAAGAAAGAAAGTAATGAGACTGTTTTCCACTGGAAAAACAATGACGGTCCTGGGGAACGCCAACACTGACATTAAACGTCTGTCCAGAGGTACAAAGTTTCATCTCAAAGAAGTTAGGAAGACCCTAAGATACAATTCTTATGGTACTTCAATAATGGTAAGCATATCGCAAAGAGTTTGAAGGAATATTAATAATAACTGGACAAATGACCAGTTACCAAGAAAGCACTTCTAACACCTTCATAAGTCAAAACTTGGAAAAAGAAAAAAAACTTTCTCGTCTGTTCGTGAACGTGTGACCTTGAACTTTTGTGTTAATGTGTTAACGTCAAATAGTGTCATGATAAAACAGTCCTCACACAATATCAAAGAATACATGCAAAAGTTATCCAGAAAATACATTAGTGGACGAAGGGAAGGATAGACAAACAGACAAAAAATACTCTTCTCATTACTATAGAATGGAATAAAGAGTTTACGCCAAAGAGCAAGCGCTGGGACCTTTGAGGTCATTCAGCGATGATAGGGATAACGGGAGTAGGGAGGTTTGAAAGGTGTGACAGGCGGAAAACCTTGCATTTGCACTATGAAACAATTGATCGGAGAGGGTGGCAAGCATGGCGAAAGAGAATATGATCAGAGGTACAGTAAAAGGAATGAAAGACGTTGCAGCGAAGGGCCCAAGGGACGCTGCAAAGAGCCTTAAGAAATGTCTACAGTACACCCCGTGAGGTGAGCTGACCGACAATATCCCCCCCCCCCCCCCCCCCACCCCAACGGAGTTCATTACTATCGAGCATATAAAAATCCATTAAACATAGCCATTACTGACCTCAAAACGTCAAACCAGTGGAAATTCTGGTACGAACGTGAATGACTCGGGTAGGGTGCTGAGGAATAATGCTTGGCAGTAACATCAATGAAATGAGTCCCATTATCCTTCCTTGCCACATTCCAACCAGGTAGTAGATGTCATTAAAATATGCACTGATAACTTTATGATTTGAAAATATTATATATATAATATATATATATATATATATATATATATATATATATATATATATATATAGACACATATATAATATACATATATACATATATATATATATATAATATATATATATATATATATATATATATATATATATTCTGTAACAACAGAATTCCATCTAATAAAAGGAGCCCATAAAAACACCAAAATATAGAGAGAAAAGTACTGTATTTCAGAGACTTGGAAGAAAAAACCCTATTAAATATCAAGCAAAACCCCAAACTATTATACTCATATGCGAAGAAGATGAATAAAAGAAGAATAGAAATAGGCCCTCTAAGAATTGAAGGGAGATTAACGAATGAAAAAAAGGAAATTTGCAACATTTTGGCAGAACGATATAAGAGAGAATTCACCCCTAGAATAGATAATGAAGATAATGAAATAGAAGTAAGGGATGAAAATAGTGAATATTTAGCTGACATAGATATTAATGAAGCTGATATTGTGCAGGCTATTAATGAAATTAAAAATGGAGCTGCTGCAGGGCCAGATGGAGTGCCTGCTATTTTGTTAAAGAAAGTAGTTCATTCTATCGCAAAGCCATTTGCAATATTATTAAGACAAAGTGTAGATACAGGCAAGATTTATGATGAGCACAAATTAGCATATATTACCCCTACTTTCAAAAGTGGATCAAGACTAGAGGCAAGTAATTATAGGCCTGTGAGTCTAACATCACATATTATGAAAGTGTATGAAAGGGTAATGAAGAAAAATATTATGAAACATTTAATAAAAAATAATTTGTTTAATAAAGGACAACATGGTTTCGTACCCGGAAAAAGTACACAAACCCAACTGTTAGTCCACCGTGAGAACATATTCAAAAATATGAAAAGCGGAAATGAAACGGATGTGGTTTATTTAGACTTTGCAAAAGCTTTTGACAAAGTAGACCATAATATATTAGCGAAGAAAATTAGAAAACACAATATCGTGGATAAAGTAGGAAGATGGTTAAAAGAATTTTTACACAACAGAAAACAGATAGTTATTGCAAACGACGAGAAATCTGATGAAGCCAGGTAATATCCGGTGTGCCGCAAGGTACGGTGTTAGCTGCAATACTGTTTGTTATTATGATTGAAGACATAGACAGTAATGTTAAGGATTCGGTAGTGAGTAGTTTCGCAGATGACACAAGAATAAGTAGAGAAATTACTTGTGATGAAGATAGGAACGCTCTACAAAGAGACCTTAACAAAGTATATGATTGGGCAGAGGTAAATAGGATGGTATTTAACTCTGATAAATTTGAATCAATAAATTATGGAGACAGAGAAAGAAAGCTATATGCATATAGGGGACCTAATAATGAGACAATCACAAATAAGGAAGCAGTTAAAGACCTTGGTGTGATGATGAATAGGAACATGTTATGCAATGATCAAATAGCAATTCTGTTGGCAAAATGTAAAGCAAAAATGGGAATGTTGTTACGGCACTTCAAAACAAGAAAAGCTGAACACATGATTATGCTTTATAAAACATATGTTCGTAGTCCACTTGAATATTGCAATATGATATGGTACCCACACTATCAAAAGGATATTGCACAAATAGAGAGTGTACAAAGGTCCTTTACAGCTAGAATAGAAGAAGTTAAAGACCTTGACTACTGGGAAAGACTACAATCCTTAAAATTATATAGTCTAGAAAGGAGAAGAGAACGCTACATGATAATTCAGGCATGGAAACAGATAGAAAGAATAGCAGAAAATATCATGGAACTAAAAATATCAGAAAGAGCAAGCAGAGGTAGATTAATAGTGCCCAAAACTATACCAGGAAAAATAAGGAAAGCACACAGGACATTAATCCACTACGCACCAGCATCGATAATGCAGCGTCTATTCAATGCGTTGCCAGCTCATCTGAGGAATATATCAGGAGTGAGCGTAGATGTGTTAAGAATAAGCTCGACAAATATCTAAACTGCATCCCAGACCATCCAAGATTGGAAGAGATGCAAAATATACCGGAAGATGTACTAGCAACTCTCTGGTAGACATTAGAGGTGCCTCACACTGAGGGACCTGGGGCAACCCGAACAAGATGTAAGGTCTGTAAGGTAAGGTAAGGTAAGGTAGAGACTGCTGTCTCCCTCTTCAGGTAGAGACAGCAGTCTCTGAAATATAGTACTTTTCTCTCTATATTTTGGTGTTTTCATGGGCTCCTTTTATTATATATATATATATATATATATATATATATATATATGTATATCATATAATATATAGATATAATGTAATATAACATTAATAACTATATTATAGATATATATAATATAAATATATCTATATATATATGTTATAATACATATAATAAATATTATATATAATATATATAGGTATATATGGTATATATATATATCATTATAGATTGTAAAAAATATCTATAGATATATAGCTTTAGTGTAAAGAGTCAGGTGTCAATCCATATTAATAATCATCATTAAAAGGAAGATGACACAGAAGTATAGGCTGTCTTTATTCTAACGTTTCGTAATTGTCCAATGAATTGCATCATCAGGGCTGTTAAAATGAAAAATAAAATTTCTAGTAAAATTGTAAAAATTAAAGCTAGAAATTAATAAATGTAAAAGCTGGTAATTATTCGTATAAAATTTACGAAATATCCACATTAATGTGAAAGACGCGTGAAAAAGAGGAAAGATGAACAGCGAAAAAAATCAAATGACCAAACTTCACCTTTTACAGAATACAAAACGATGAACCTCGATCAAGGTCTAGTATAAGACAAATGTGTGTGTGTAAAGAGAGAGAGAGAGAGAGAGAGATTCCGATATAATCTCTGGGATTTGCGGCTTGGCACTGCGCTCAATAGGGGGGTGGGGGGGAAACTGCCTCAGTAAACAAAGGAGCGGAGTAAAATGGATCAGCAAACGGACTATCGCAGCGATTGTCAATACCAGGACGAATGAGGTTTTGAAAAAGACAAATAACCTGACAGTTCACATAATGGTTTTTCAATTTTTTTGACTTCAAAGTCAATATTTGGATAGTTGCACAACAATATGATGGACAAATCTATCAGGAAAATACTCTGAGATTTAATAATAATAATAATAATAATAATAATAATAATAATAATAATAATAATAATAAGTTGATTTAGGACAACTACGTAATAATAACAATAATAATAATGAACTAAGGAACCTCCGTAACGAAGCTATTATATTGACAATTAAAAGCCACAGCAGTGTTAAAAATATATTTTTGTACAAGGTTAAAAATGACTAGGAGAGACTTTCGGATACTGCTCCATATCCCTCTTCAGTCCTACTGATGGTCAAACAATGGAAGGAGTGTTACGACAGCGCAGAAAACTGGTTCAAGGCGGATGCTTTTAAGTGTTGGTCAGGTAACCCCCCTTCGGTTGTTTCTGTTGGTGAGAGAGACGGCTGGAACGGCGAAGTGGTCGTTCAGGTGATTCCAGCTCAGCAGACACTCCATCGGTGCCGTGACTTCCAGCTATAGCAACGTCAGTCATCTGGGATAAACGAGAGGCGGGAGCAATATCAGGGGCCTTACAATCACCAGGCATATAAATCTTAAAATCGTCGACAAAGTGGCCAATTATTAACGAATTGATGAAGATAGTTTTATCAATTCGTTAATAATTGGAGTGCCTCTGTCATATTTCAGAGTGGAGATGTTGGTGTTCGTGGCTTAGTGGAAGGGGCTGCTATAAGAAAGGGGTGTGCTTTTGAAGGGAACAAAACCTTCACTGAAGATGGTTTTATCAATTCGTTAATAATTTAATAATTGGCCAATTTGTCGACGATTTTAAGATTCATATGCCTGGTGAGTGCGAGACCCCTAATATTGCTCCCACCTCTCGTTTATCCCAGATGACTGACGCTGTCATAGCTGAAAGTCATGGCACCGATGGAGTGTCTGCTGCGCTGGAATCACCTGAACGACCACTTCGCCGTTCCAGCCGTCTCTCTCGCCAACAGAAACAACCAAAGGGGGGTTACCTGACCAACACTTAAAAGCATCCGCCTTGAACCAGTTTTCTGCGCTTTCGTAACACTCCCTCCATTGTTTGACCATCAGTAGGACTGAAGAGGGATATGGAGCAGTATCCGAAAGCCCCTCCTAGTCATTTTTAACCTTGTACAAAAATATATTTTTAACACTGCTATGGCTTTTAATTGTCAATAATAACAACAATAATAACAATTCATAATCTGAGATAAATAAGAATGACAGCATCAGTAAAATTGATTTTAAAAGGCTATGTTAAATTCTTCTACCTATGTCTATCTTAGCTTACCCAGACCATTGATCTGATTAATAGCTCTACTAGGGCTGGCCGGATGGATTTGATATTCCTACGTGGTTAGGAACCAATTGGTTACCTAGCAACGGGACACGTACAGCTTACTGTGGGATCCGAACCACATTATATCGAGAAATTAATTTATCACCAAAAACAAATTCCTCTGATTCCACGTTGGCAGAGCGAGGAATCGAACTCAAGAATACCAAATCGGTAGACGAGCACGTAAACCACTCGTCCATCGAGGAACTCAATTCTTCTACTGTCGTCACTAAAAATTCTTTTCTTCAAAGCTAATATGTGCTAAGCGCTGGATAAGCGGGGAAAGCAGTGGTTCTGAATAGTCACTTTTTATTCTGGGAAACGCAAGCAGAAGTAATAACATATTGCGGGGAGAGATGCTCACAAGAGCACAGAGTCTAACAAATGATATCTAGTTCCTTTAACCCTTACGAGAGGAGTCCGTCAAGACGCACTATCATTGGTTTTACCAGTTTGACAGCTAACGTGTGTCAAGCGCCGTTGAGTCAAGAAGGAAAATGGATGTCTACGAATCTGGGCTTTCTGTCTTTGCGTCACTGAGGTTCATGATCCCTGATTCGGCAGAGAATTCGGGAATATTCTAGTGACCAAATTTAGTTGTTTTCAATAATAATAATAATGGTGATTGCTATCTCAATTTGCCATGAAACCCCTTTGTTTGTGGAATAATAATAATAATAATAATAAAATAATAATAATAATAATAATAATAATAATAATAATGAGACACTGAGAGAATTGCAAAAAGAAATTTAAAATTTCAAAGACACACAACACACTCAGAGAGAGAGAGAGAGAGAGAGAGAGGAGAGAGAGAGAGAGAGAGAGAGAGAGAGAATTAGTTAGTTTAAAAACATGCAGAAAAAACAACGTGAAAACATTCCGGACGAAAACAACTTTGAAGAAAACACATCTAGTCAGGTCCCCTAAGACTTGTCACCGCCTTAATGAAAAGGAAAAACAGAGAGACGGCTAATGGAGAAAAGGGATAAAAAAGAAAAAGGATAAAAAAGAAAAAAGATAAAAACCGAGCTGAAATCCTGCGAGCTGAGAACGGAGTAATACGAGAGGAAAAATGATAATGGGTGATAGAAGAAACTTGATGACAAGATCATTAATGAACGGGAAGGAGGATCGTGGCGTGATGTGAAAAGAAAAAAAAAAGTCGAATTTATTATCACCGTTAAGTCTAGAAGGAGATTAAATAAGAAAAGATGAATGAAATATAAGAGAGACTTTGCAATATGCAATAAGCAGAGTTAGACGTTAACTTTTTGAAGTAACAAAAGATGGTTATCACAAAGTAATTGGTTTGTTTCTTTTGTTTGTTTGTATGGTGTTTTTACGTTGCATGGAACCAGTGGTTATTCAACAACGAGACCAACAGCTTTACGTGACTTTGTTTGTGTTGTTTGTTTGTATGGTGTTTTTACGTTGCATGGAACCAGTGGTCATTCAGCAACGGGACCAACTGCTTCACGTGACTTCCGAATCACGTCGAGAGTGAACTTCTATCACCAGAAATATACATCTCTGACCCCTCAAAACAAAATAATTGGATACTGATGGAAAGAATGAACGTTGCAAAAAGGAATATGTTACCATGAATTTATGTGACAATATACAGGAGGCAAGAATGGAGAACACGCGATTAATGCATGGAAAGGATAACAATAAAAAACAATTTAAAAAAAGTCAATGCTATCGTAACGTTTACAAATGGCCCAAAAACCACTTCCTTTTTGCTGACACCACTTCCCAAATCTATGAAATTGTGCTAGCACCGATTTTCATAACTCCCCTTATCTCAGCATCTCTATTGCTTGGACTTTTATACAATGCTAATAAGGGAGCATCTTTCTGGTGTCTCTTTCTTACACTTAATGCACAATTTTAATGGATGAACATGTGAACACTCCTTTGGATACCATCTCACTGTTTTCACTCATTTACGCTAATTACCAATGTTTTAGCGCCTCAGCGGCGTGGTTGGTATGGTATTAGCGTCCCACCTCGATGGTCGCGGGTTCGATTCTCGGCCATTCTATTGAGGAGTGAGAGATGTGTATTTCTGGTGATAGAAGTTCACTCTCGACGTCGTTCGGAAGCCACTTAAAGCCGTTGGTCCCGTTGCTGAATAACCACTGGTTCCATGCAACGTAAAAACACCATACAAACAAACAAACAAAATAAAAAAAATTTCAAGACGTTCACTCTCGACGTGGTTTCGGAGGTCACGTAAAGCAGTTGGTCCCGTTGCTGAATAACCACTGGTTCCATGCAACGTAAAAACACCATACAAACAAACAAACAAAATAAAAAAATTTTCAAGACGAACGCCCTTCATCATGCCACTGTATTCGTTTACCTCTTTTACACTAATTAAACAATTTAGAAGATGGCGCCTAGCTCTTTTACCTCTTTTATACTAATTAAACAAATGTATACGATGCACACCCTCGCGGATGCCACCTAATTCTTTTATGATAATTAAACAATTATATAGAATGAAAACCCATACGAATGCCCCCTCGATATTTCGCCTCTTTTCCACTAATTAAACAAAACCTTAATGGTGGCACCTTATTTTTTAAACTCTTTCACATGAAGATTTTTACCACTTTACACAAATCAGAAATATCTACAAGACCAACATCATTAATGGAGCTACCTTCTTAATTCAACTCTTTCACACCAATTGGAGAATTATGCCCTTTTCCACAAATCTGAAACATCATTAATGAAGCCACGTTATTCTTTTAACTCTTTTACACCAATTGGAGAATTATACCCTTTTACACATATCAGAAATGTCTACGCACAATCTCAACATCATTAATGAAGCCACGTTATTCTTTTAACTCTTTTACACAAATTGGAGAATTTAAACCTTTTACACAAATCAAACAATGTGACAGGACCAACACCATTAATGAAATCACCCTATTCTTCTATCTCTTTTACACTGAAGAATTTTACCATTTTACACTAGTCCAGTCATTTACACAGAACCAACACCTCTTTCCCTCGTATCCAACGCCGCCATTCCGCCTTTCAACCCTAACGACTGACTGCATTTCTCACCAGTATCTCGAGCCGACGACGACGACGACGACGACCCTACCTCGAGACTCCTAGCACCTCGGCCGCCATTTCCCTAACGGCCGTGCATCATCATCATCATCTTTTGCGTAATCGCAATTTCCTTCGCGTCAGCACCAGCTGCTACCGAGAAACAGCATTCGCATGCTCAAGGCAGAAGACGATTTCGGCTCCGCAAATAGCAGGGCCTCGACGGCATCGGTTTGTGTAGGACTGGATGCGTTCGGAGATTGGGGCTAGACAATCTCACGTAATGAACAATATATCTTATTGTTATTATTATTGGAATGGAATGGACGTAATGTATACTATCTTATTGCTATTACTAATGGAATGGAATGGACGTTACGAATGCTATCTTATTGCTATTAGTATTGGAATGGAATGGACGTAATATATACCATCTCATTGCTATTACTACTGGAATGGAATGGACGTTAAGAATGTTATCTTATTTCTATTAGTATTGGAATGGTATGAACGTAATGAATGCTATCTTACTGTTGTTATTATTGGAATAGAATGGACATAATGAACGCTATCTTATTGTTATTATTATTGGAATGGAATGGACGTAATTAACGCTAGCTTATTGCTATTAGTACTGGAATGATATGGACATTATGAATGCTATCTTATTGTTGTTATTATTATTATTGGAATGGACAAATGGGTGCTATCTTATTGTTATTATCATTGGAATGGAATGGACGTTATGAATGCTACCTTATTATTATTATCATTGGAATGGAATGGACGTAATGACTGGCATATTATTATTATTATTATTATTATTGTTGTTGTTGTTGTTGTTGTTGTTGTTGTTGTTGTGTTGTTGTTGTTGTTGTTGTTGTAAAGGGTCCACAATAATACAAAGTGTAAAAAGTCCGTGTTTGTCATTTTGTTTGTCATTTTTTTTATTTCAATATCTTTTTTTTTTTCTTTTAATGAGGACACTAAAATTATACACGGACTTTTTACACTTGTATTATTGTGGACCCTTTAGAACATTATATATACTCTCGTGAAAAGAGAGTTTTTCCCTACTATTATTATTATTATTATTATTATTATTATTAGAATGGAATGGATGTAATGTATACTACCTTATTGCTATTATTACTGCCATTATTATTAGAATGGAATGTAATGCCAAATTTAGGCCTTCACTGCTGATAGGGAAATTAAGAGTAAAAATGATTTCAAGGTGTAACAGGAGGAAAACCTCGCCGTTGCACTTTGAAACAATTGTTAAAAGAGGGTGAAAAGTAAGATGAAAGAGAACCCCAAGTAATGACTGCTATGAACAACGTATATTATTATTATTCTCGGCAGTGGTCTGTAATAGTATTAGGAGTAGTTAAGGGTCCAATAGCTTTCTACGAATACTTCCACATGTTAGGATGTCCTCACTAAAAGAAAAAAAAAGATATTGAAACAAAAAAAATGACAAACAAAATGAGAGATAATTCAATAAATATGATAAACTAATCATCATATATTGAGAATAAACTCAGGAAAGAAAACACGAAATCAAAATGCTTCATTTATATACCATTTTAATGATACCCGGTCCTTGCTCAGCTACGTTTGTTTGTTTGTATGGTGCTTTTACGTTGCATGGAACCACTGGTTATTCAACAACAGGACCAACGGCTTTACGTAACTTCCGAACCACATCGAGAGTGAACTTCTATCACCAGAAAGACATATCTGTCACTCCTCAATGGAATGGCCGAGAATCGAACCAGCGACCACCGAGGTGGGATGCTAATACCACACCAACCACGCCGCTGAGGCGCTTCTTGCTTGCTCAGATATGGTTGGTGGAGCGGAGTCAGCAGAGAAATGTTCAGAGTGGAGTCAGCAGAGAAAGATATCGTAGTTTTATCTTGTTTATAGTATCTTTTCGTTCTAGCAAGAAACCACCATAAGATAACAGTGCAACTGACAATCCATGATGGTAACTACGCATAAATAACACAAACTCACTCTGTACATATATATATATATATATATATATATATATATATATATATATATATATATATATATATAATATATATATACGTATGTATGTATGTATAAATAAATTCTTCTTTAAAGCAGGATACTTCTCAAGTATAGAAGGCCCATTAACCCTTAAACGCCGACTGGACGTATTTTACGTCGAGATAAATTGTCTGTCGGGGGTGCCGACTGGACGTATTTTACGTCGACATACAAAAGTTTTTTTAAAAATTAAAAAATTCGCGGAAAAATACTTATAGGCCTACCAGCCTAAAACTTTGAATCACGCGCCTTGGGGGATGCTGGGAGTCCACGGATCAAGGCCTTGTTTTGTTTTGAAGCGTGACCCAGGTCGTGCGCATGCACGATACCCTTCTTCTCGCTCCAGCCAGCATCAGTAGCGCACCATCCGAGAGCTTCTCTTTGTGGAAAAGCGTGTTTTTTCTGGACTTGTGCGAGACTTTGAGCATTTGTATTGCTACAAGACATTCCTAGATATGTCTCAACGACGTCGTGAACCGTGAAAGGCGCGTTTTACCCGTCGGAAGGGATCGTGTAAGGCGAGTTTTGGACATGGATGGCTGGCGACGGGGCCAAGCACCCAGCATGACCCGGCCGCATCAACAGGCGTTCTGTGCGGCCACGTGTGGCTGAAAGTGTTTCGGGAACACATCGTTGCCTTTGGTTACCCCTAGAAAGCATGTGGGCGTCCTTAGGGGCATTCGTAGGCATTGGGAGGCCTCCAACCAAGGGACATAGACGAATATCTTTCGGAGCTTGATCGGGAACATGTCGCAAGTCCTCATTTTGATGGCGGATGGTCATCGAGTGATGAGGACATCAGTCCCGATGAAAGTGAGGATGAATATTTGCCCCAATGTCCGTTCGAGGCTCACATCCCGAAAGTGAGCTCGAATTCAGTGCATACGAGGGGGAATCTGAGGGGGAGGGGGAGGGGGAGGGTGGGGATACGGGCTCAAGTTTTATCGCAGAGGACGATACAGAAAGTGAGGGCCTAAGTGAGGGTGATGGGCCAACAAGGCGGGGGTAGTGTGCATCGTGCCCGCACCCAGTGCGCGTGCGCGCGCACGGGCACGTAGAAGGTCAGCTCGTCGCGCCAGCCAAGGTGAAGGGTCGGTCGTCGGAGAGTGACGAGGGGTGGACGGAGGACCCCACCCCCCCCTCCTAACATGCACCCCTTCACGGCAACCCCTGGGATGACCGTACCAGTACCCCTGACCTGTTTTGGGATTCATCCAGCTTTTCCTGACGCGGGGAATTGCTGGAATACCTGGTACACGAGACGGTGGACTACGCTCGGTACTGCCGATATGAGCTGAAGTACGACCTTGTCCGTATTACTGGCGGGGAGGGGGTTGCAACCTCATTGACATGCACATTTTTTGGGGCTCCACATTTTATTTTGGTTTGACACCTGCTATCGACGTCAGGCAATATTGGAAGAGAAGTTATTTTTATATATGCCGAATGTGCCTGCGTTATGGTTCCGTGATAATTTCCTGGCGATGGACAGGTACTTCAACGCCTTCAACCGAAGGGCCATACCCCGGAGAACAGTGATCGCCTCATTTTAGTGCGTACAGTTGTTGGATTATATCCGTGAGCGGTGTAGTAATCTCGTGATTCCTGGGGAAAGAACCTGTCTTTGGATGAGGGGATGATGCCTTACAAAGGACGTCTTAGTATAAAAGTGTATAACAACCCCAAGAAGCCAAAGAAATATGGTGTGAAATCTTTCTCATTACCTGAGGCCAACACTGGTATACGTTGTGGACTTTTCAGTGTATACCGGGGTGGGTATCTCCACGCTGCGTGACACGGTATTGTTTCAACCTTGTGGGACGTTTCCGTAACAGGGATATCACCAATGTTATGGATAATTATTATAACTCGGTATCCCTGGCCCAGGAATCTGTATTGAAGAGGTGTTCACGTCAGTGGTACCCTTCGGTTGGTGCGTGGGCCCCGAATGTCCTCAAGAGGTTCGCTAGTCATCCGCAACACCTGGCAAGAGGAGAGACAGAGTGGCGGCGGAAGGGCGCTGTCTTCGTCATCTGTTGAAGGGTGTCCGACTCGTCCCCATGATTACGACGAGTCATGAACCCATCCAAGAAGAGATCGTACAGCGGAAGAAGACACGTCGACAGGGCCGAGTTGTGTTTGAGGAGTTTCGTACCGAGCGGCTACTGTCATTGGGCACTACAACAGGCACATGGGAGAGATTGATCTCTTTGATCAGCTCATCCAGTACTATCCCTTCGCAGGAGCCAACGAAGGAGAAGGGTGGACACAGAAGCTCCTCAAATACATCCTTGTTCAGTTGGCCCTCCAAAATGCCTACATACTGTACTGTGGGTACCGCGGTGACAATCTTCCGAGGTTGACCCACGCACAGTTCCTAGAGGTAGCCGGGAATTGCCCTCATCAACTTCGATCCCGATGAGTGGCCTTCCATAACTGACCCCTGCCCCGAGCTGCAGATCTGCCTAAGAGCCAGGGCAAGAATAAGAGGAAAGGGCAACTCCGCTCGAGACCTGATGAGGGCCCAAACTTCGCTCGACCTGCCGCCGCCCCTGCTGCCGCCGTCCTGCTGAGACGCCCCTGCGACGACGCCCCTGCTGACGACGACAGCCCTGCTGCCGCCACCCTGCTGCCGCCGCCCCTGCTGCCGCCGGCCCCCTGCTGTCGCCGCCCCTGCTGACGGACACCCCTGCTGTCGCCGCCCCTCGCTGACGACGCGACCCCTGCTGACGAACGCCCCTCTTGCTGCCGGCCCCGCCATCACCGCTTCTCGTCGGGTAGTGGACCCTGCCTGTTCGGCTGCAGCCAGGGGAACACATACTGGAGGCCTTAGAAGGGCGAAGGCAGAACGGTGCGGTGTGCCATATGAATGGCAGAAGGAGAGACACCCGGTTCTTCTGTCGTCTCTGCAAAGTTGCTCTTTGCAGGATAGGGAGTGTGACGAAAGTATCACACTAAGGTCATGTATTGGAGCGCTTAAACCGACAGCGGAGGGCGCACGGGGCCGCCGTCCATCAGCAGTAAGGGCGCGCGTCTCCCTCCTCCACCTGTACCTCGTCATGTCGAGTGGAAAAAAATGCAAGACTCTTCAATGGAGGAGGGAGAAAACAAGAATAGAACGAAGAGTCAGGATTACGACGTGAGTATTCTGCATTTATTTTATATTTAGTTTTATATTTATTACAATTTTTTATATATCTGAATGTGTGCATGATAAAATAATAATAAAGACATTTCATTGTTATGCGAAAAGAGAGTGTCACCTGCATTCCTTTTATTTATGTATTGGTACCAGAATCGAAGAATGTAATATATATTCTACGTATAAAAAAAATTATATATAATATATATATATATATATATATATATATATATATATATATATATATCTATATATATATATATAGTAATATATATATATATATATATACTATATAGTATATATATATATATATATATATATATAGATATATATATATATATATATATATATATATATATATAGATATATATAATATATATATATATATATATATATATATATATATATATATATAGATATTATATAGTAGATATATATAGATATATATATATTATATATATATATATATATATATATATATATATATATATATATATATATATATATATATATATATATATATATATTATAAATTTTTTTTGTTTTTTTGGGGGGTAAGCAAATTACTTACAGTCTAGTAATATTCAATCATTTACCTTCACTTTAAAACAATTGCAAGTCTCTAGAAACAATATCTCGATTTATGGTGAATATTTGAAAAAAATATTTTTATTCCGTCCGCGCGCCGATTCTCGGCCGAAAATCTCGGAAACGCGTAGGTCACATTCTCCTAATATTGTACCTTTTTCATATTACGCTTATTTTATAGTTTTATATATGGAAATGTGCGCAAAAACATGCACAATATAACAAAAAAATATTGGAAGGTTGTAGCATTTATCATTTTTGAAATATTTGCATATAAAGTACGATAAGTACGAAAAAAACTACGTCGGTCACTTTGACTCAACCGAAATAAAAGGTCAAAAAACGCATTTATAAATAATAAAAATCTTACAGTCTAGTAATATTCAATCATTTATCTCATTTTAAAAACATATTGCAAGTCTCTAGAACAATATCTCGATTTCTGGTGAATGAAAAAAATGAAAAAAATATTTTTTCCCCTCCGCGCGACGATTTTCGCCGAAAATCTCGGAAACGCGTAGGTCACATTCTCCTAATATTTGAGCCTTTTCATATTACGCTTTTTTTTAAAGGTTTATATATGGAAATGTGCGCAAAAAACATGCACAATATAACAAAAATTATTGGAAGGTTGTAGCATTTATCATTTTCGAAATATTTGCATATAAAGTACGATAAGTACGACTACGATCGGTCAACTTGACTCAACCGAAAAGGTCAAAAAACGCATTTTCTATAACATAAAAATCTTACAGTCTAGTAATATTCAATCATTTTATTCTTCATTTTAAAAACATATTGCAAGTCTCTAGAACAATATCTCGATTTATGGTGAATATTTGAAAAAAAATATTTTATTCCGTCCGCGCGCCGATTCTCGGCCGAAAATCTCGGAAACGCGTAGGTCACATTCTCCTAATATTTGTGCCTTTTCATATTACGCTTTTTTTAGGTTTAGTTTTATATATGAAAATGTGCGAAAAACACATGCACAATATAACAAAAATTATTGGAAGGTTGTAGCATTTATCATTTTTGAAATATTTGCAATATAAAGTACGATAAGTACGAAAAAACTACGATCGGTCAACTTTGACTCAACCGAAAGGTTCAAAAAACGCATTTATAACATAAAAATCTTACAGTCTAGTAATATACAATCAATTTATCTTTATTTTAAAACATATGCAAGTCTCTAGAACAATATCTCGATTTATGGTGAATATTTGAAAAAAATATTTTTATTCCGTCCGCGCGCCTATTCTCGGCCGAAAATCTCAGAAACGCGTAGGTCACATTTTCCTAATATTTGAGCCTTTTTATATACGCTTTTTTTTAAAGTTTTATATATGAAAATGTGCGCAAAAACATGCACAATATAACAAAAATTATTGGAAGGTTGTAGCATTTCTCATTTTTTTTATATTTTGCAATATAAAAAAAAACTTTTAACAAAAATTCGACATTCGGTCAACTTTAACTCGTTTCGAAATGGTAAAAAACTGCATTGTAAGCTAAAACTCTTACAGTATCGTAATATTCAATCATTTTCCTCATTTTGAAACAAATTGCAAGTCTCTATACAATATTTCGATTTATGGTGAATTTATTAAAAAATTATTTTTATTTTTTTTACATCCGCGCGCTACGAATTCATGCATCATTTTGTGATAATATTTCTCTGTGTTGCTTTTATTGTTTACAATATGTTATATATCAAAATGATCGCAATTTAGTGCACATTACAACGAAAAAAAAAGCAACTTGTTACCTCTAACCGTTGGCGCACAGCGCGATTTGAATACAATTATATATGAAATTTCGTTTTTGCGCTATCATATATCGCATTATTTATATATGATAGATAATATTTTTCATTTCTGTGGTTGCAATACTAAACTTCAAGCAATGAGAAAAAAAGGAGCCAAAAATGAACTCTTAATCTTGAAACTAGCGCGCTGTGATTTTTTGAAAAAAAAAATATTTTTTCCGCTTACGCGCTCACTCTCAAACCCTCCGGCATACGGGAGTCATTTTTTTATTTACCGTCTCCGGCGTTTAAAGGGTTAAACATATATATAACCTATAAATAAATGTGTGTAAATGTATACATATATATTACGTATATAAATGTGTGTGCGTGTGTGTGAGTGTATGTGTGTATGTGAGTGTTACGGTAATGGAGCAAGTACACATATAAGTAAATATATGAGAACATGCTACAATAGCAAGATTACTCAGTTAAAACGAGTGAAAAAAAATAGTGAACCAAAGACTAATCGAGTGTCGATTTCGTGGTACAGCAGAAAATCGAGATGGAAAGGAAGCATTTAACTCGGTAAAAAGAAAAAAATAATAAACACAATAAAACACAAACTCCGGTTGGAAATCAGACGACAGGGGAGGTCTAAAATTACACCAGAATGAAAACAAATGCTAATTCAGATAAACAAGTAAAGAAACACCGCACTCAATTCATATAACAAAGGAAACATAAGATGCAATACATGGTTTAGAGCTCGAATGGAGAAGAAATTAATCAGCCGATTCAGAGATCGTATAAAAACTCCAAGTCCTTAAAAAAATGGTAAAAAAAAAACATGAAGCAGAGGCTCGGAAATGACTCCACTTTTTTTCCCTCCCCACTATTTTTCTTATTTTTTTCCCCCCTCGAGCAGACACATAGTCAATACGCTTCCGTCCCTTCACTGTCCTCTCCAAACTGACACACACACCACACACACACACATGCACACACGGTCCTAAACACAAGAGCCATCGTCCGCGGATACCCGTCTCCATCTTCAATTCCGGGGTTTTCTCTCCCTTCTTCTTCGCCTACTAGAAAGGCGAGACGCGCCTGTTGTCGATTTCTTTATCTATTTCTCCCCTTGTTGGGCCATCGCTTGATTCTGGTGTTGTTATGCTTTCGCGTTTACTTTTCATCATCGCCGTGTTTACAACGATTGCACTGAGAGAGCGTGTCAGCTGACACCCCCCCCCCAAAGCAAATACCCAACCCCCCCCCTCCCCCGAGGGAGGACGTGTGAGACTGGGAGTAGTACTTCGTTTCACGATATTATATATATATATATATATATATATATATATATATATATATATATTATTATATATATATATCGTATATATATATATATATATTCTTGTAAATGATAATCTATATATACATTTATATATATTACACTGAAATAAATATAAATACATATATATATATATATATATATATATATATATATATAATATCTGTATGTATGTGTGTGTATATATGTATATAACACAAACATATATATATCATAATATATATAAAATATTGCGTGCTTCTGAGAAAATACCTCTCTCTCTCTCTCTCTCTCTCTCTCTCTCTCTCTCTCTCTCTAAAAATCTCTCTCGTCCCCAACAGTAAATCCAGAAAGGGAGGCAGGTGGGACCTTTAGGGGAAAAAAACGAAAAGATGCACAAAACGCCGAGGCATCCAAAAGGAAATTCCGCATCTCAATCGGTACCAACGACCAGCTGAAGGAGACTGGCACGTGCCCCAGATGAAAGGAAGGCACCCATGAATACCAAGAAGTTTTTCCAGTTCTGCCACAGATTTTCTCTAACAATATATATATATATATATATGAATTTATGTATGAATACATATGTATATATATAAATATATACATGTATGTATATAACATAAATAATTCTTTTTCAACATTGAAGGTTTCCCCTTATAGTTAGGGGCTGCCGAGTTAAGGACAATAATAGAAGACGCGTTCATATTTGAACTACTCATATGTGGATGAACCCTTGTGCAGGAAACTTCCATAACATCAGCCGCCTTGTACACTACCGGGAGAGGTTATCAGCAGTGTGTCAAATCTCTTGACACACACTACGTTATTCAACTACCTTGATTGCACATACTATAGCTGGTTCACTCAAGTTTGTTTGGCGGCGCCGCTGATTGGCTGGTACCGGGAGGTAGGCAGCTCTCAGCCAACCAGCGGCCGCCAAATTAACGTCTCGTAGGCATAGGGCTCATCCAAGAATCCACCTTAGGTAAACCAGTTCTAGCTTCCTAGATAGCGTGGCCTTCCTTAATAGTACTTCCAGACAATCTACCAAACCTTTCCAAGGTCCTTCCCTCCTCCTCACTCCTAAAACTTCCTAACTGGCCACCTTTTTCTCCAGCATACCAAGCTTCATTCTTGCCACTTAACCAAACCATTTCAAAAGACTGAATCATTATTTAACTCACGATAGCTTTTGTATCATTCCTGTCCATTTCCAAGTTGCTACTTCGTTCGTTTCTCTTACATCCTAAAGAACAACATATACTTTGGAAGCTTGAATTTTACGTCAATGGCTCCTCTGGGCTTGTTTCACACGCATAGGGTTAATCGTTTGAATATTAATAATAATAATTAAATCAAATGCATTGCCAAAACAATGCATCATTATAGCTTCCACTTTTCGCCTTTCATTCCCATTCACCATCCAAACTTCTATTCCACACAGGAGAGCTGGCTCAACAATTCTTTCATCAACTTCATCCTTGACTTTCATAAACGTTCCAAGCATCATCAATACTGCTACATTCCTTGCTTCATCCATCCTATAACGCATATCATCTGTCATCCCTACCACCACCCACAAAACATTTACACCTAAATACCTGTAAATCTCAACTCCTCCCATTCTTGCTATTCTTTCAAGGTCTCTATTGACCTTGATTGCTGTATCTTTCAGGATTCCATTTACTCTCATAAGCTATAACTTGCTTACACTTATTCATAACATTTATTCTTGCCAACACACATACAATATAATATATATATATATATATATATATATATATATATATATATATATTAGTTATAGATACTAATTTCCATAAACACATCAACTACTACATAGCAAAAGGCACCTTCAAATGAAAGTCTACCTCTTGCAGAACAAAAATATATTAAGAAAGAAGCTTATCCATACCATTTCGCGACCCGTGACCAATAACCGTGTAAATCTTACCACTCCACAACAAAAGCAATCCCCTGAATGCACGGAAGCGTAATAAAAGATAAAAGCCATTTAAAAGCATACACACCCTTATAAAGGGAAGACAAATACCGAAATCACATTAACAGACGAAGCAAGAGGGGAGGTGCATCTGTCTCGGAAGGGAAAGATATTTTGGAGCAAGCTTAAGGAATAAAATGGAATACTTTTCCATAATTTTATGCAGTTGAACAACTGAATCTTATAAGAGAGAGAGAAGGCGTAGAGAGAGTGAGAGACGAGAGAGACGAGGAGAGAGAGGGGTGGGTGGGGGGGGGGGGTTGTGGGGGGGGGGGGGGGGGGGGGGAGGGGGTGTTTAGGGGGGGGGGGGGGGGGGGGGTGGGGGGGGGGGGGGGGGGGTGGGGTGGGTTAATAAAGGTGCATCTTAGCACGTTCAGGGTAAAAAGAAATTTTTCTTTTGGCACTTACAACCATAAAAATATTTTTTCCTTAATCCCTGCATGACACTTTAAGACACCTGAAGTTTTATCAAAGAGAGAAAGAGAGAGCGAGAGATGAACGGATGGGAGAGGAGAGAGAGACGATGGAGAGAGAGAGAGAGAGTGCGTATATCCATTGAGCATTTAATTAAGGATGAAATATTTTGACAAATATATTGGGATCCTTAAATAATCGTGCACGCGCTTAAGCAAAACTGCACGTATAACTACGAGAGAGAGATGAGAGAATGAATAGATAGACGAGAGAGGAGGAGCTAGAAGAGAGAGATACGAGTGCCAACAACAAGCACGACATTGAACGAACCATAATCGAGAGCTAAAGCTGGCCTGCGATGGGCCATACCAGCTCATCTGGGTTCGGTAATGTTAAGGAATTTATTGGGCGGTTTCAAAGGGCAGTCGAAAGATCCCCTGCTGCGTTTTTTGTACGGGAAATCTGGGCAAAGAGAGAGAGAGAGAGAAGAGATAGGAGCTGAGACGAGAGAGCTGAAGAGAGAGAGAAAGGAGAAAACCTTGACGTTTGGTAGTTATTTCCACAAAGATCAGCCTTGGTGTCTAGTACATGAGAGAGAGGAGAATGAGAGAGGAGAGAGGAGATCGACGGAGAGAGAGACGAGATGAAGGGAGGAGAGAGAGATAGGAGGGAGGAGAGCACTTCTTAAAACTTATAAGAAGTTGAAAAACGTATATTCTGATATCCAGTAGAGATAACGCGGAGTAACTTTGTTTTTTAGGCGAGAGAGAGATAGGATAGAGTAGATAGAGCGGGAGAGAAAAGAAACTTGACTTTGTAGTATTTCCACAAATCAGCCCTTTCTGGTGTAATGTCCTTATGTACATGAGATAGATATAGAGAGAGATAGAGATAGGAGGAGAGAAGAGAGAGGAGAAAGAGAAGAGAGGAGCGAGAGAAATAGAGAGAAGAGCAGAGAGAGCTAGAGAGACTTAACTTTGTAGTATTCCACAAATCAGGCCCTTGGGTGCCTAATGTACCATGGAGAGAGATAGAGCGAGGATGAGAGAGAGAGATAGAGAGAGAGAGGTCTCAAACCGTACAGAACCCTTCTGTAAATTGTTTTTCTCTTCTCTCTCTCTCTCTTCTCTCTCTCTATCCTCATTCCTCCTCTCTCTCTTTTCCTCTCCATCCTCTCTCGGTCTTTGTTCTCTTTCTCAATTATCGCCCTATTTACTCCTCAAATGTTTGAATTGCATTACGTTCGTTTCCTCCTAAATTAAGCCAACACAGGTGAGCCGGTTTCCCTCCACCTAACGACTGTCCTTAATCACCCTGACGTTTGCTTTCTCCGGATAAAATATCCCTGAACGGAAATAAAAATCAAACTCTTCCCTTTGGGACCCTTTGCTGTCGTCTCCTTACTGGAATATGCGTGAATTTAGCGGTAAATCTACAATTAACGAATGTATCTTTAATTCTGCCGTTATAAAAACGACACATGACAGTCGTTCAAAATCTCTCAGATAAATCTCCAGATACAGAATTGAAAGCCTATTTCAGCTTTATTGACATCAGAACTTACGTCTTTCTGGTAAGTAAGTAAATGGCCCGCTTAACGTTCTTCACAGTCCTTTCTGGTACGATTGACTTCTGACACGTATAAAAATGTTTATATGAACACATATTCAAACTTCCATATCATAAGCTGACAACTGAAATAAATGAATAAATAAATAAATAAGTAAATAAATATAAACCCAACGCAACCTATACTCGGTTTTTTTTCCACCTGTCCATCCGCCTGTGGTGTGTGCGTATGGTAACACGGCGTCGTCCCGGGCTTTAGATAGTTACATTCAGCTTACATTCAACAATAACAACAATATCCTATTTCGAATATTAACGGTGTAATTCGCATGCAGTAAATTATTAAAACACTTTTCAGTTGCAAATGTACACCCAGATATCCTTTTATTTACCTAAAACTTACAAACAGCGTAACTATCTAAAGTCCGGGACGCAGTGTTACCATACAAAAACACCACAGGCGGATGGACAGATGGAAAAAAACAGAGTATAGTGCCGCTTCATTCGGACCATAGAGAATTCAATCGGCAGCAATATCATCCATTCCCCCGAGAGACCCATTCAAAAGACAGGAAAATTCACAAGAGATCGACATCACTTCGAGTAACAGAGTAGATGAGATAACTTCAAGACGTAAGGAATCGAGTACAATGGGCTGACGGTCTATACCAGATACTTACCTCTTCAATTATGCGTCTGTCGGTCTTTTAGTCAATTCCATCGGTTTGAAATGGGACAAAATCTCGCGTATGGATCTGGTGACGAGTTCAGTTTGTTTGACATATGAAATGAATATCTCTGTATTTTCTCGCGTTTCTGGATGGTATAAGACCTCCGGGAAGATCAATAGCAATAACAGAAAAATATGCTTGACTTTTTTGGTCAAGACAACGACGCTTTCGCGAATAATCCTAGCTGACGCTGAAGAAAAATGATCTCTCAATAAGTGTGACTCGTATGTAATTTACCTATATAGAACTGCGAGTTTATTTCCATTTCGTTCAAAATGACCATCAATTGGCAGCATTCGTAAAAAAGAATATCTAAGAGTTTTACATCAACAGTTTTGCTGTTATAAACAAAAATCCAAAAGAACCTCACCCACTTGGTTTCAGGAAATTCCACAAGCTCTACAACTGTTCATGACAAGCGGACACCAGATACATAAAAGAACGATATTTCACCTCACGTCTGACCCAGGGGAGATAAATTAATACCGCATGGGAAGGGTCATTTCCTACGCCTTTCTCGCGATCGGGCTAAGGAGCTTCAACGTTGTTCTAGATAACAATGATCAGTGAGGAGTACGAGAAACGATGGGTACATGATTGGTCCACTGGCACTACACAAAGGCTTTGCAACTGGCGTGGTCATCAGAGAATAAGGATGTAAAATCTCGTCGTAATACTCTAGCGAAGAAAATTAAACTGGCCATGAATTACAAAGCAAATTAAGAAGGTAAATGCTGAACGAATTAATATACAACAACGAATATGAATCCAGTTAAAGTATTAAGTTATGCAAATGGTTGAATAAGCAATCAAAAACCAGCAATTTACAAACACGACACAAAAACCGTCCTCGAAAAGTTAGACGCCATAAAAACACGAACTTCTTTCATAAATTTTAGAACCCATTTCCTCTTAGTCATAACGTTTAGTTACCGTCATTCACAGAACGCCCTCATTTCAGAATTCTCCTATAACTTCAGAATTCTCTATAACAAGAGAAAATTTGTAATTACAACTAAATTCAATACATCAACAACATCGAATCCAGCAGGTGAACTTCAAATGACTTAGATATATCTAACCCTTAGATATAACTCACTTCACTCTTAAAATTTATCTCAAAAGTAACTCTTTTCATTTGTCAAACGATACCTTCTTCACTACAGTATCTGAGGCTGACTATAGTCTCAAGATTCATTAACTTGTCCTGGCAACCTACCAGTCATCATAGCGACCGATTTATTGATGATAGGTGGCCAGTGCACGATAATGGAACTTGAAATCTTATTGAATTCTGCATTTTTCCTGCAGATGCAGCCAACGTTTTGAAAGTTCCATTATCGTGCACTAAGAAGCTATCGCTAATAAAGCGGTCGTTATGATGACTGGTAGGTTGCCAGAACAAAGGTAATGAAATCTTACGACTCGTGGTGACGGTAACATTTGACTGATCAAAACGAATCACTTTTGAGATAAGAATCCATATGCTTCAATTTTGAGAGTATCGGCAGACTCCTGGTATAATAATGTAGTATATAACTTCTTAACTCAAAAGTGACTCGATCTGATTACGCATGCGTCGCTGTCACTACCGTACTCGAGGCCAACGAGTCTGAGAGTTTCAATATCGTGTCCTGGCAACCTACAAGTGACCAAGGCCCTAAATTTCTTGACGATCGCTTGTCAATGCGTGATGGTGACACTTTCAAACTCATCGGCTGCAGTTATAATATATACAGAGGTCTCCGACTTCTCCCACGTCCAAGAATCTCTGTTGAATCCTCTCCCCGGCGTAAGACTGCCATCATACAAGGAATTGGAAGTTTTCTGGCATCCTGACATCGAAGGTCATTGACGTCATCATACAAGGAACAAAGGCCATTAAGGACCTGATGGTTCCTATGAAAGCGCCTCCACTTTCCCTTCCAAGTTACCAGAGCTTGACCTGGGCAGTGTGCTCTTATCAGTCTTCGAAGTCAAGTCGAAAATCTATTTTATTTCGATGCAGTCAACAGTCAACCCAAGTTTCAAATATCTCAATGGATACACTGCCCTTTCAACAGTACACATCAACGCTTTTTATGAAAAATCTGTTTTAAATCTTTCCCGGGTCCAATTCCCTCATTTTGATTTTTTATCAAGATTTTGACTGCATTTTCCATCTTTCAACTTGACACCAAAACCGTATGATGATACTGATGTACGCTACGATGATGTCACCTTTACTATTTAAACGATTAAAGTATTATACAAGTTTAATCGGGTACTACTACTATTGCTGATTAAATGTGTTGAATTGAACACTGCCTTCATCCAGGTGGTTCCCAGTACTATCAAGAACAATCGAGAAGAAGACCTTCCTTCACCATGCTGAGACCGTCCCTCCATCCTTCTGGCCCTGGATATCGAACCTTCATAACAAGGCAAATCCTCCCCCAACTTTCTACCGCCAGGCACCCCCCATCTCATGGTGCATGGGAGGGAGGGGGGGGGGGGCGGGAGAAGCTTTAGCTATATCTCAAGTCATATTTCGCTTTTCTCCGCCCACAGTTACAAAAACCTTCATCATTTCCAATCCTTTCATTTTAAAACCGCCTTCCACCTCCCAACCTCCACACCCCAGGAACCACCCCCCCCCGTCCTATCCTCACCTTCCCCCCCCCCCCCCTAGCTCACGGACGTAATGAGTAGCATAAGTTTTCCGACACATAGCAAAGATGGCGAGGCCGTTCTCATCCGAAAGTTTCGTTTTCCGATTTCGCCTTTCTTTCACCTTTTTCATATGAGTCCGAATCAATATTTTACGAAGCTTATCTGACTTCAGGATTACTGGTTCCATGTTCGCAGCCTTTTGTTGCTTGCTGTTTTCAAGCCGTAATTTCGTTATTATTCACACGGGTCGTTATCATCATGGCTGTCGCTTATCATCTCACATCTTTCATTATTTTTTCAAAGTCTGGATTTCATTGTCATTATCAGTGGTGCTGCATTAATCGTATCATTAACTGGGTTGCAATTTTTTTCACATTCATTTTGAACGTCAAAAATTTACCACGAATATTATCGTCAGTAATCATTAATTCCCACTGCAGATTTTATCGCCCTCTCTCTCTCTCTCTCTCTCTCTCTCTCTCCTCTCTCTCTCTCTCTCTCTCGTGTCAAAAATTCATACCGTTCCGGTAATCCCATAATAAGCAAAATGAGTTATTCCAATTTCATTATACTTTTCTTTTGGTCTTTTTTGACCAAGTTTATCGTCATCATTATCACCATCATTCTCATCATAATCATAATTACCACTCACATCATCTATATAGTTTGGGTACATTATCACTTGACACAACTCTCATCATCATTACCACTCTGGATGCCCATCCACAACTCAACTTCCAATACCTATTTCCGTGGAGAGAGAGAGAGAGAGAGAGAGAGAGAGAGAGAGAGAGAGAGAGAGAGAGAGAGAGAGAGAGCAGGAAAATGGCCTCCTCGTCCTGAGGCGATATTCATTCGGAAGCGTAAATATGAAGTTCATCCGGTGGAAATAAATATCTTTCAGAGTCGATTTGCGTTTAAA
>NC_087217.1:63890825-64010825 GCF_015104395.2 Macrobrachium nipponense | reverse complement strand
ATACACAATATTATCTATATATTTATGTATATATATATTATATATATATATATATCTATATAATGATCTATATATATATATATATATATATATATATATATATATATATATATATATATATATATATATATATATAATATATATATATATATATATATATATATATATATTATATTATATCAAATGTGTGTGTAAACGCCCCCGAATGCATGGGACTATAATTTAGTAAACTACTGAAGATTTAGACTACTTTTAGCATGAGTTACATTGCGATAACTACCTTGTGTCTTTTGCACTTTCCTTCCTTCATTACCTATGGTTGACAGAAACAGCAAAAACACTCCAGCAATTCTGCTGATTTCATTTACTAACCGAATAGTCAGAAATATAACCAAAGTCTCGACCTTCTATCACTCGCGGAGTGACTTGCTTTTATCACAGATTTTCTCTGTTTGTTTGTTTGTATGGTGTTTTGACGCTGCATAGAACCAGTATGGTTATTCAGCAACGGGACCAACGGCTTTACGTGACTTCCGAACCACGTCGAGAGTGAACTCCTATCGCCAGAAATACACATCTCTCACTCCTCAATGGAATGGCCGAGAACCGAACCCGCGACCACCGAGGCGGGACGCTAATACCATACCAACCACGCCGCTGAGGCGCTTCTCGGTTGATAAAGAACTGCCATTTTTCAATTATCGAATGAAATCACCTGAAAGGTTTGGAACTTTGTTTACTTGTCAACGTTATGTAATGAAGGAAGTAAATCTTGAAGAATTCTATGAAAAATTTCTTGACGTAATTTACACTGAAATAACTTTGATCTCCAATATGTCACCGCCTGTATCTATGATGATATGGGTATATAAGTGTATACAATATAGACACACACAAACACACATATTTTGCTCCCTTTTCATTCTTCCTAATGAACACCATATTCTTTGGAAGATTGAATTTCATGTCGGTGGCAACTGTGGGCTTGTTCCATATAAATAGGTTTCATCTCCTGACTATAATAAAACATAATACCACGATGAATATTGGACAGCTGCTTAGTAATACCAGCGTGCCAGAAAGACAAATCATAAGGAGAATTGAAAGAATTTTGTATAAAATCAATTCTGTGATTTCTGCCATTATTTTTGATAAAATAATAATAATAATACTGTATCCCTTAGCCATGGACTAGACATTGCCCTTAGCTAATTGGTTAAGATCGGTAATTTCGCCATTGCTTGGTCACTTATCAAAAGCTCACATAACAAAAATTGCCTTTTATCCAAAAATTAAAAGACATTTCTTGCGATCTTGGGAAAGATAATAAGTTAAGATGTAGTCTCTTTGGTTACCAAAGTTGATGATGTGTACCTTGTTAGATTTTATCAAGAAAATGAGAAAATATCAATCCTCAACTTGTACCAGTTTCATACCCGGGTTTTAAAAGACCTAATTAAGTTAACATCCATTTTTTTTTACTTTTGGTCTCAAATTTTATCATCTGAATTTGGGCTGTGTCATGGATTCTCCTCTTTCCCCAGTTTTCAATAAATTTTATTAATAATTCAAAAGCAAATTACAACGATAATTTGTACTTCTTGCAATTTAAATAGAAGAAAGCTTGCATCAATTTTTTCAGCAACATAACTACCTGTGTTATGCAATTAAGTTCAAATGTGGAAATGTAAAAAGTCTTTTTTAGATGTATTAAGCATTCGTGATAAAGACAAGATTTTATCCACTGCTTTTTTTAGAAGGCCTACACAGTAATATTGAAATTCATCATGGTGACGAGAAAATAAGTCTACTACTAACAGGGAAAATACTTTTCTGATTGACTGTTTTTATGAGATCTGTTATCCACTGGTTGAATCAAAAACGTCATTTTAAAGCATGAAAAAAACTACTGATGTTCACCACCATCAGATCATAACTTTGTGAAGTTAGTGATTCCGCAGTTAGGGGTCAAGGCAATTTGTGATTATCTTAGTTTGATAGAAAAGTCTTTTGTCCAGAACTCCTCCAGAGTTAATTGCAATTAATAATTTTCCTGATAACTACATACCGCCTCTTATTAGCATAACTGGTAAAGTGAACAAGAATGTGTTCAACTGTCAAAGGGGTACCACAGTGAAAACATACTGGAGCACTACCACCATTGTCCGCACGTCTATGTATATTCATTTACATGAATGCATAAATACACACACAATATCTACTATATACATAATATATATATATATATATATATATATATATATTATATATATATATATATATATATATAACACATACTGGAGACATACCACCATTGTACGCATGTCTATGTATATTCATGTACATGAATACATAAAAGACACACAATATATATATTATATATATATATATATATATATATATATTATATATATATATATATATATATATAACTATTCTAGAACAGTTTCAGGTGGGGAATAATTCCAACCCCTTCCCAACGTCAATTAAACTACTCACAGCCATATATGCCGTCAACGACAGACCCCCCCCCCCCCCCCCCCCCCCCCCGGCCCACCCCCCCCCCCCCCACGGCAACACACACAACAAAGCACTCCTAAAGATAATCAAAAGGACGGCTGTCAATGAGAATTCCACTGCATCTCATTTCACTGTGAGAGAGAAAACAACGCTGATCCAAAGAACAGCAAATCGGAGTTCTCCTTAAAACTGTTCGTTCATTTAGATGATGATGATGGTAATGATAATGATGTCGGACACTCTGCATAAACAATATTAATAATATTACTAAGAGAATTCAAAGGCCTCTAAACATAAACAATATTAATAATATTACTAAAAGAATTCAAAGGCCTCTAAAGTTATTTTCAGTAATTCGATGGACGTCTGGAGGAAGTTGGATGCATTATCAACGAAATAGCATTAAGTGTCTAATACGCCACTGATAAGGTTTTATTCTCTCCTTCAGTGTGTAAAGGTTTCCTAGTAAGTGAGACTTGCCGCAGGTATGAGATGAATTTAGCAAAATTCACAACAACACACAGACCCTTTGCATGCTGCTGTTCCCTAGATCACTTGAAGGCGTTCAAGAGCCAAGAATATTCTTTGGGACATCACTATCTGGAATTTGTAACTCATTTTATTTTTATGGGGTTTTTACGTTGCATGGAACCAGTGGTTATTCAGCAACGGGACCAACGGCTTTACGTGACTTCCGAATCACGTCGAGAGTAAACTTCTATCACCAGACATACACATCTCTAACCCCTCAGTGGGCAGGCCAACACCATACCGACCACGCCACTGAATTTGTAACTGAATTCTTGTATCTGGGGCATATTATGGCGTACGACCTAGAAGATATGGCTGGTTGAACAGAGACGAGGTAACCTTTGAGAGTGGCTAAATGACTGCAGGGAGATTTACTTTATATCACCCAGGGACTAAAATACAGTTATTATTATCACTATTATTATTATTATTACTATTATATGAAAGTGCCGTTCACTCTTCCTTTCCAACAAACTATACCTACTTACATTATCAACAATGAGTAGATTTTTGTACAGGCCTGTATCTGTTTTGCGTACTTCATTATATGGCAGTGAGCAGTTATTATTATATTATTATTATTATTATTATTATTATTATTATTATTATTATTATTATTATTATTAATTATTATTATAAGCGGTTGAAAATGTTAATATAAATGGAATCTATCGAATCGATAATAACTAATAACCGCCAGATTTCCTCCATTGGAAGCATTTACAAAACCTGGAAGTTTCTACACAACACCAATAGATTGTTGTTATCGAATTTTTAAAGACGTGAAATTCACGTTTGAGTACTCAATTAACCTCACGAAGACCACAGCTGCAAAGAAGCTAGTCAATATCAAAAAACAATTTCAATTAAACAATTCATTTAACCTTCATGTTACCGGTTGCACACTATCCAATAATTTCTCAAATATTTACTGTTATAACAGAATTCCATCTACTAACGGTTGCTAATAAAAACACGAAAGAGGTAGATTTTCCAGCGTTATCATTCGGTAATAACTGTTTCCCTCGACCTGTCTGTAAATGGAAACATTAGTTTCCGTAATATAAATAAATAGAAAATCTACCCTCTCCCGTGCCTTTAAAGGCAACCTTTATTGGACAATTTGGAAATAACGATACGCAAGGGATAATACACGAAATATACACACTGTGTATGGTCTTCGATTCCATCATTGTGTGGCATCTCTCAACTCTTTCTCCATACGTAAACAAGAAATAAATGTTTCAGTTCATTTAACCTATCGTGTTACATATAAATATATATATATATATATATATATATATATATATATATATATATATATATATATATATATGACTGGTAAAAATGCTCTGTTACAACAGAATTCCATCTAATAAAAGGACGCCCATAAAAACATCAAAATATACAGAGAAAAGTAATATATTTCAGAGACTGCTGTCTCTCTCTTCAGGTACATGAATGAGAAAAGTTTACAGAAAAGGTGGTATTTAGGTCACCCCCGCTGATAATCTTCCTTTAATCTTCTTCAGCGTTGGTTGAATGAAAACCTTGTCGATCACATATGAATCCCATGCTCCTTTTGAGATGTTCATTACCTGCCTCTCTTTTATTAAGGCCGATTCCATCATTTGACTCTTGTACCGGCAGTTGCTGCTATAAATTATACGTGACAAATTCCAGTTTATTCTATGGTTATGTTCATTTATATGGCTGAAAATAGCTGAGGTCTGTTGTCCATACCTAACTGACCTGTGGATGGATCTCTTGGTATAAATACCACCTTTTCTGTAAACTTTTCTCATCCATATACCTGAAGAGAGAGACAGCAGTCTCTGAAATATAGTACTTTTCTCTCTATATTTTGGTGTTTTTATGGGCTCCTTTTATTATTATTATTATTATTATTATATTATATATATATATATATATATATATATATATATATATATATATATATATAATATATATCACACACATGGATGCAAACGAACATAATAAGCTAAAAATGTACAGGTATTGATTTCATCATCATTGTGTAACGGCCATCGAATCCTACGAGGAGGGAAGAGAAGAGGAAAAAGAAACCAATTCCACGACTTTTCAGAAAAAAAATGCCGAAATTGGTTTTGATGTGGAGAAAAGGGAAGGGGGAAAACTTTCATTTTCCGATATTGGGAACCCGATGACTGAAGAGAAATATTAGGGGGGGGGGGGGGGTGGGGGGGGGTGGGGGGGGGGGGGGGGGGGGGGGTATGGGGGGGGGGGGGGGGGGGGGGGGGGGGGGGGGGGGGGGGGGGGGGGGTTGTGGGGCGGGTTGTGTTGGGCGATTGGCAGGCGAATTTCGTCTGGAAGGAAGAAGACACATGCTGTGGCACAGGAATTAAATTAAAAGGAGACAAGGAATGAGATCTGGATTACACGGGATTCTTCAAGTCTGCTCTCGAGGTCCCATGATTTCGTTAAAGGCAATAGTGCGTAAAGAGAGAGAGAGAGAGAGAGAGAGAGAGAGAGAGAGAGAGAGAGAGAGAGAGAGAGAGAGAGAGAGGATGAATTCCCAAAAGGAAATTGTGTGGTTGGAGAAAGAATGAATTCGGTGAAGAAAATGGTGTAGTGTGTGTTACAAGGAGTTACAAGGATTAGGATGTCCATCCGAGGAGACATCATGTGTTTACGTATCTCTACTAGCACGTTTTACTGCTCATTCACAGTGTTCTAATGATTTTGTCTGGCTTTGTTTTAAACTCTTCCACACTGTTGCTATTTACAACTTCTGGCGGCAGTTTATTCCATGTCACACATCTTGTATGTAAAGAAGTTCCCACTATGAGATGTGTTGTTTCTCTTCAGTTCTAGTTTCCATCCATTATTTCTTGTCTGGTTTTCGTTTAACGTAAATAGGTTTCTGTCTACTTTTTTTATGCCTTTCAGTATTTTGAATGTTTCTATTAGTTATCTTCGCAATCGTCGTGTTTCTAAGCCATACATGTTCAGGCTCTGTAGTCGTATTTGGTAACCTATTTGCCTGATGGATGGAATTAACTTGTGGCTCTCGCTTGTACCCATTCTAATATATTTATGTTCTTTCTTGGCGTTGGTGGCTAAAACTGTATACTGCATATTCAAGATGAGGTTTAACTATTGATGTGTAGAGCTGCAGCACCGTTTCCTTGTTTCTGTATCTGAACTGACTCTTTATGTATCCCACTAGTTTCTGTACCTTCTTTTCAGCTTTTATGATCTGTTTTGTTGAATTTAAGTCAGAGAGAGTCAGAGAGAGACAGAGACAGAGAGACAGAGAGTGGTAGGGGATGAATTAGCAGAAGGAAATGGTGTTCAGAGAGAGAGAGAGAGAGAGAGAGAGAGAGAGAGAGAGAGAGAGAGAGAGAGAGAGAGAGAGACTGGGTATTTGCAAGAATTGTTGCAAGCCTTTCCACACCTTCAAAAACATCAAGCCAAATTACACTGGTAATTTAATCAGACTGAAATATTTTTATTACATGAAACATGGGGACTTTCGCCACAATCATGAATTTTGAAAGCCAAGAATAATCTATGCTAGAATATGCCCCCAAACTACTTAGAGCGGAAAAATGTTAAATGTCACGCGGTTAGAAAAAAAAACACTAAATGAAAACTGAGGAATTCTTTTCAATTTATTTAATGGAAGATGTAAAACAATATTACTTACGAGAGCTCATTATTTCCGGAGAGGAGATGACATCTTTGTCTTGGGATCAAAATATTATTTTTATGGAGAATATGTTTTCTCACATTAGGAAAACGTTATCATTTTAGCTGACACCGGTGACTGTTGATGAAAGATATATTTTCCAAAAATTATTTATTTATTATTTTTTTTTTATAGCAAAGACTTTTTTTTTTTTATCGGGATAGTTTCCGCTAACTACACAATACCCTTATTTCTGCTGCGCCAGAAAAAAATATCAATATTAAACGGAAATACTGAGGGAAATACCCCAAAAGAAGAGACGAAACCTCCCTGGGGAAAAATAAGGTCAGAGACCATTAAAGAACTACACTGCGGACTGACGATTCCAGAGTACATTGAGCAAATCTGATTTGGAGAACCAAGAATGATTCTGCTGCCAAGGGAATGGAATCTCCCTCATTAGGAGTCCATTAACCGACCACCCGCCGCCCCATCCACTCGTCCCTCACCTATAATAAGCTGCTTGTTCCGTTCGCTTGTAAACAGGCATCACGCTTCATCTGTTTCTCTATCTTAAATCTATGAATCTCTACATAAACACATATTTCAGATGTCTTAATCATCAGAACTAATAACGACTACAAATTCAGTCTCTTCAGGAAAGTGACATTCTCACTTTCATACATATATTTTTACAGGTATCATGACATTTCAGTTAAAGTCGGTATAGCAAGTAAATTATTTTTTGGAGCCCTGAGAATTTGCCCCCTAGATTTACTTAACAAAGAACTTGAAACAATCACACATCAACTTATCTTGTTAAAATACCCCAAGCACACAATAGAAAAAGCCACACATAAAGCAAGAACATGAATTACAAGCCCACAGAAAACAAAAAAAACAAAGAATAGGATCATTTACAACAGATCACACAAACCTTAGGCCACCCCAACCCTTTCATCTTCACTTATCTGAATACATTAGGGAAATCCTTCATTAACGTTCAGCAGAAACCACTTTCTACAGACGTAGGAGTGGATAAGTCATACCATGGATTCACAGGAAAATCTCTCTCGGAAAGATTAACGCAACATGAGAGCTCAATTAGATATGGACAACATAGTTCGGCAATTTTCCATCACATAAATAACACAAACCATAACATGGATTGGAACTCATCCCGAATTTTACACAAGAGCAGCTGTCGATACAAATGTCAGATGGTAGAATCTTCACAGATAAAATAACTAAGATAATAGGATCAATGGAGCCTGGGACTCTGACCATATAGAAAATGTCTTCCTTAAGGCAATGAAGAAACAGATTAAGACAATTAATAGAACCAATGTCGGCTTAGCGGTGACCCCAGGTATCATTGAAGGGCATATCTCCTACTACGTATATATTTCGACAATCTAACTCCTTCTGTCATTTGCTACTTGATAAGGGTGGGAGTCAGTCCATCGAAATATCGTCCTTAGCTTTAAACCAGAGCATTTTAATGGGCCTTTTATATTTGAGATGTATACTGTTTTAACAGAAGAATCGATACACACACATATACACATTTTATATATATATATATTATATATATATATATATATATAATTATAATATAATTATATATATATATAATAATATATATATATATATAATAATATATATATATAATTTTTTTAAATTTTAATTTTTTAATTTAAATTTTTAGATATATATAATTATATATGATATAATATAATATTATATATAATTATATTATCTTATAATAATATCATAGATATAATATATAATATAAAATATAATATTTATAATATACTATATATATATTATAATATTAGATTATTATATATATATAGAATAATATATATATATAATATATATATATATAATGTTTGAAACTTAATGTTTGTGAATGTCACAAGTTTGTGACAAAAATTATATATATATATATATATATATATATATATATATATATATATATATATATAGCGTTGCAAACAACTTTTCTTTCTTTGACTCAAATCCCCTCTCACTCTTGCTCTGCCCACAATTAAGCTGGAAGCCTTATTCAGTGTTCGAGTCCTTTGTCCCTAAATTTTTAAAGTCATTCCCAGAAAACATGCAATACCAGTTCCCTTAATTAATTCAAACCTCGAAAATGACTACCTGCATACACCTTTGCTCCAGTGAATTAAATTTCACAGCTGCTGGCAAAAGTCAGATTTCACTTCCAAACTGGATTCTATCTGTACCTTCACTCTTAAACGAATCAAATGGCTTAATACTCTATCTACAATCAATACTCAATAAAAATCAGGTAAAAGATGTATAAAACTCTCTGCCACAGCCAATGCACCTCTCAGCCGCGGCCCCCGAAACTTTCGGCCACAGGCTCACTTTAACCCGATATAAAATAAATACTACTGAGGCTAGAGGACTGCAATTTGGTATGTTTGATGATTGAAGGATGGATGATCAACAAACAAATTTGCAGCCCTCTCTGAGGGCAGCCAATAAAAGAGCGGACGTAAAGACAAGCCATCTCAATAGTTTTCTTTTACACAAAACTAAAATAGGTATTTCTTCTTTTACAACCATTTTTCCTAAATGGTTTTTTTCACAAGACATTTCATTAAGCCAAAAAGGGTTTTTTTTTTTCTTAAGAAAACAGCATCATTAGCTAAGTCCTTCTCACAAACGGGAAGCATATTCCAAACTGTAACCGAGTACCGAACCTTCCCTGAAAAAGCTGGACGCCAAATCTCAAAAACTAACCATACAATCTTCTTGGAAATCATCTCATTGTGTTTCCCACACCCAAATTCCCTGATGCTAGTATTTATGAAATGAAATGAAATGAAATGAAATGAAATGAACTGAACTGAACTAACCTAACCTAACCTTGGGACAAGGCAGAAAAACCGGGGCTGGTGTAATACTAGTATACATCTCGGGAACTAGCAAACGAGAATAGGAGAAGCACGCCAAATTCCGTCAGTTTGTTTGTATGGTGCTTTTACGTTGCATGGAACCAGTGGTTATTCAGCAACGGGACCAACGGCTTTTACGTGACTTCCGAACCACGTCGAGAGTGAACTTCTATCACCAGAAATACACATCCCTGACCCCTCAGTGGAATGCCCGAGAATCGAACCCAAGACCACCGAGGTGGAACGCTAATACCATACCAACCACGCCGCTGAGGGGCTCAAATTCTGTCAGGAATCTCCAGGAAGGAAGCAATTTACTAAGTACGGTGAGATATCTTTAAAAACTGAAGGAAAAATGATGAGGGAAATTCTTGTAAGTACTGCTGCTAATGATAACATTAATTCATAAAAATCTCATAATCGCTTGAATCACTAGAATGATGGACTCCACAAAGGTGTAACTGTAAATATATATTAAGATATCTATACAAAACGAGAGCTTTCGAAAACTTACTCGATTCTCTTTCGCAATCTCTTCCTAGTTTGATAAGCAGAATCGAACAGGCTCTCGAAAGCTCTCGTTTTTTTATATATTTCTTTTATATTTGTTACACTTCCACCATTGTGGAGTCCTTCACCAGCAACAACAATAATAATAATAATAATAATAATAATAATAATAATAATAATAATGTGAAAGTAAATCCACAGTAGTATGACTGTTTGATTGTTATTTAAAATATATAAAGCAGAAAGCTTTCGATGACCTGCACGGTCCTCCTTGCCAGTCTGACTAGAATTACAAAAAGTGGCTGCATAAAAACTTTGTTTTTGACTTGTTTACAAATAGGTTGTTGTTTGAAGATGGGTAGTTTGGTACTTCATGTTATCACTTCATTCTCTAACGGCAAACCAGCGAATCGCCTAGATCTTGTAAGTGGCGGTTCGGCTCTTGAATCACTTTGTTGGTTTGTTTGTTTGTTTGTTTGTTTGTACGGTGTTTTTACGTTGCATGGAACCAATGGTTATTCAGCAACGGGACCAACGGCTTTACGCGACTTCCGAACCACGTCGAGAGTGAACTTATATCACCAGAAATACACATCTCTCACTCCTCAATGGAATGCCCGAGAATGGAACTCGCGGCTACCGAGGTGGTAGTGTAGTTAAAGACCGAACCGGCCACGAAACTGAGGCCCTCGAATCACTTCATCAGTTGTCGATTGCAGTTTGGATTCAAGAACCGGACCACCACTTAGACGATCTAGGCGATTTACAAGTCAAAAACAAAGTTTTTATGTAACCACTTTTTGTAATTCTAGTTAGATCGACAAGGAGAATTGTGCATGTCATCTAAAGCTTTCTGCTTTATATATTTTAAATAAAATCAAACACGCATACTACTGTGGATTTACTTTCCCATTATATTGACTCAAGTGATTATGAGTTTTCTTTGAATAATAATAATAATAATAATAATAATAATAATAATAATAATAATAATAATAATAATAATATATAATAATAATAATAATAATAATAATAATAATAATAATAATAATTGAATATTATAAAACTGTTAAGGCAATTCTGAAAACTCCAGACATATCTTGACTGATTTACGCTAAAGGGAAACCCTCTGTTTTAAACGAACTTAACTAATAAATACTCTTGCGTTAGAATAAGTACACTACTGAACAAGAAGAAATAATCTGACACACGTACGTTAAAACTCAACAATAAATATAGACATAAAATTTAAAGCACTCTCCACCCTCTACCCTTTTTCATCTCCAGAATCTGAAAGTCTCCACCCTCTAACCTATTTCAGGTCCAGAATCTGAAACGCCTAAGTCTCTGACCTGTTTCAGGTCCAGAATCTGAAACGCCTCTGTCTCTGACCTGTTTCAGGTCCAGAATCTGAAACGCCTCAGTCTCTGACCTGTTTCAGGTCCAGAATCTGAAACGCCTCAGTCTCTGACCGGTTTCAGGTCCCGAAACTGAAACGCCTCAGTCTCTGACCTGTTTCAGGTCCAGAATCTGAAACGCCTCAGTCTCTGACCTGTTTCAGGTCCAGAATCTGAAACGCCTCAGTCTCTGACCTGTTTCATCTCCATTATCTGAAACATCACACTATGACCGATTTCAACGCTGTAAAATTTGTAACTCCCCACCTTCTAACCTATTTCATCTCCAGAGGATGAAACTCCCCACCCTTTGACCTATTTCATCATCAGAATCTGAAAATTCCCCACCCTCTATCCTATTTCATCTCCAGAATCTGAAACTCCCCATCCCCTAACCTATTTCCACCCCCTGACCTATTTCATATCCAGAATCTGAAATTTCCCACCCTCTATCCTATTTCATCTCCAGAATCTGAACCTCCTCACCCTCTTACCTATTTCCTAAACGCCTTATCCAGAAGGTCGTTCTTAGTGAACGACCTTCTGGCCCAATATCACCTTCAAAAGTTTTTTTCACTATTTTTCCAGTAACACGAATATTCAATGCAAAATGAAAAATCACTTCCGGAAGAACCATGGGCATTTTTTTAAGTCACCCACTTGTCATTTTATCACCCTAACCCCCTATGTAATTATTGCCGTCATAACTTTTAAAACTTCCACACGTGTACAAGTGGTTCCACTGGGTTAAAGGGACATGGCTGAGAGAGAGAGAGAGAGAGAGAGAGAGAGAGAGAGAGAGAGAGAGAGAGAGAGAGAGAGAGAGTGTTGAAATAAAACCTCTGAATTGCTGCAACTCGTACAGTATTGATATCCCAAAATAGTAAGGGTACTTGTATTTACCATTTTTTTTCTAAACATTTCGTAATATAAATTACAGAAATAAGCAGCAGAGAAACTGGATTGGAAATTATGGGGATGTGTAGCATTTCCGAGTGGGGTAGGGGGTAGGGGGGAGGCGTATTGTATAGGAAGTGTAGAACTAATAAGAGAGGAGATGGGGAACTCTACGTACTGACGAGGACCTCGAGCCGGGGAGACCTATGCAGACTGCCTCAGCAGCGGCTCTCGAGTAAGAAAGAGTTGGAGGACCAGCTGGGACAAAAATCAATGACATGATGGATAGTAAAGGCTCCAAGGGGATAAGGATAGGGAGCGGCGGGGGAGGGGAGGGGCAATTTTGGTTCTACAGAGGGGGGATGAAGTACGTACGGCTTCTCCGTGGGGTAGAAACAAGGTTCATATACAGTTAAATATATCCCCTTTCTTTACCTCTGATAGATAAACATATTTCACTAAGTTTTAACTTGATTTTTACCTTATCTTAATTCTTTTTCGGCAAAAATGCTGTTTCTTGAGGAAAACTTGGTTCCGTTTTTCGAAAAGCAACCAAATCATAGGAGGGGATACAAATCTAGCGAAGGCACCACCCACAACGGAAGGACGGAAGGAGATCGCCGAAACGTCACAATCTCGAGTACAAATATCATTTAAAAATATGAACGACAGCGTAATCGGAGTCAACCACTAAAGTAATCAACAATTCCATAAATCAAATCAAAGACGACCCAAAACCAATTGAGGACAACAAACAAACTACTCTGAAAAAGAACGGGGAACATCAACAGCAATAGGTGTCGTCAAAGGCGCCCTTCTCCGTCATAAACTTCTCGTAACCTTCTATACCGCATAGATACCGCGCCAGACGCCCTTAGCTACTGCTACGCCTGAAACGTCTATTACTACAGTACTACCATTACTACTACTGCGACTACTCCCACCATAATAAGAAATTCAAAAGGTCTTCAACGTGGAGCTGGCCTCTACTATTACGTGTGATGCTGGTCCTACACTCGGTTTTTTTACATTTGTTCACCGGCCTATGGCGTTTGCGTATGGTAACACTGCGTCCCGGGCTTTAGATAAGTTACATTCAGCTTACATTCAACAATTATAATAATATCCTATTTCGAATATTAACTGTGTAATTCGCATACAGTAAATTATTAAACCACTTTTCAGTTGCAAATGTACATCCAGATATCCATTTATTTACCTAAACCTTACACATAGCGTAACTATCTAAAGCCCGGGACGCAGTGTTATCATACGCAAACACCACAGGCAGGTGGACAGATAGAAAAAACAAGAGTATAGATAGTCTTAAAGGCTGTGTGATGCTACAATATTCCCTATTTCAGACTTAGTTAAACCGCACCCTATTTCAGACTTAGTTAAACCGCAAGGCAGCTTAGTTCAACTGCAATAAGCATATCACTCATTTCCAAACTGTTATTTCAACAAACGATTTGACTTTCATTGACGAATAGATACTTCACTAAACGGTGGACAAAGCTTTTCAAACGACGAATATATACTTCAATAAACGATTGACAAATCTTTTCAAATGACGAATAGATACTTCACTAAACGATTGACAAATCTTTTTAATCTAAGTTATTTTAACAGCCGGATATCAAGCTTTTGGACCCAGCAACAACTGTCTAAAAACCCTATATTCTCACTGGCCGCCTCACTCCTTCGTCCTATGCTACTTCTTCTTCTTCTTCACGCACCCCCAAAACCCCGTCTAAAACTTCTGCAGAGGACGGTGACAGGCGCTCAATTCCCCTCCATAAGCTCCTAATTTCTTCCTTCCATTATATTTTTAGAGCCAAGTCTCCAGTCTCCCTCGGGCGATTCAGGTGTTCCCGCCACTTTCCTGATACCACATTTTCCCGCCCAAAACGCGAAGGGCCGTAAGTTTAAAATAGACCGCGCTCAGCTAAGCCTTCCAGAGGAGAAATCCCCTAAGGGAAAACAATTCTGCGAAAGGAGGAAAGGTGTTTTTCCTAATATACTCTCTCATTATCAAAGATTTATTTACAGACTTGAAAGATTCCTCTCGCGGAAACTTGTTCGAAACTTCTAAAATGGCAAAAATTACTAAAAACAGGATGTTTTATATATATATATATATTATATATATATATATATATATATATATATATATATATATATATATAAAATTCAGGTGTCATACGAGCCAAGATGGGTCTGATAGCAGTACCTTCCATGTGTATTTTGTACCGTTTCTTATATATATATATATATATATATATATATATATATATAATATATATACAATATATATATATAATATATATATATATATATATATATATATATATATATATATATATTATATATATATATATATATATATGCTAGGAAAAATCAACACGAATACTACTCCCATATCCATACTTGAATTACTAAAAAGTGGATGTACCACTAAGCAGAAATATCCCTCAAAATGAACTGCTTTACCCACCTGACAGGATTATCGGTATCATGTCAAAACACAGCCATGAATATTGCATCACTCACTTCCATCCACCTATTCAAAAACAGTCCAGTTCATCATACAAACTTTCGAATGCCCTAAACAACTTTTCATAAAATATAACCTCAATACCTTCCAAATTGCTCCTACCACTGAGCTATGAGACCCGTGAGGATCAATTCCCCTTATTAGAACTGTGGTGTCAAGTTTTACAAACGATCCTGGCGTTTTATTATGAATTAATAAGTCTGTGCTGCTTATTCACAAGATTCCCTTATACAGCGATTTTTCATCCTAACATTTATACATTCATCAACACCTGGACATCACATGACACGCGTTACACGAACATACGTAACGCCCAGGCATGACTAATCTCAATTTTTTATTTATTCATCTAAACTCAAGTCGGGTCGAGTGAAAAGTGAAACTTGCTCTTCAATAAAATCTAAAATTTATAGTCAAGTCGCAGATTAAAGCGGAAAAAAGTTGTGTCAGACGTGACTACACATTCGATTCAACAGCGCATCAATTCCTTCCGAATCAGCGACTCCGATTTCGGTTATAAAAATTACAAAGTAAAAAATGCGCCGAAGTTTCTTCGACGCAATAGCAATCGAGTTTTCTGTACAGCGTATCATGCTGTATGAAACTCACAGCAGGGCCCATTCAACTTTCAGCAACGGCCCGTTGGTGGCCTGTGTTGATGTCACCTGCAGCGGTGCCAGAACTCGATCACGGGTAACTTTAGCCTTACATAAAAATCAAAACTAATGAGGCTAGAGGGCTGCAATTTGGTATGTTTGATGATGGGAGGGTGGATGAGCAACATACCGATTTTCAGCCCTCTAACCTCAGTAGTTTTCAAGATCTGAGGGCGGACAGAAAAAGGCCGTCACAACAGTTTTCTTTTACAGGAAACTAAACAATCAAATTTCTAAGCAATCACCGCTGGTTTTGTTGAAAAGTTAAAGCTTACAAAAGTTAAAAAAAAAAAAAAACGATAATTTTGGAATTAGAAAGAACCTGCCGTAACTATCATAAACCTCAAGTAAGACCAGTTCAGAAAACAACGGTAAACCCCTTAGAAAAACAATGTTTACACTTTTCTACAAAACGTGATAATTTACGGAAGTCCGCTGACTGTTTCATTTTACTATTAATCTTTTGGGTTTCTACGATAAAGTTTATCTACACAAGCTTTTCTTACGTTAAACTACAGCATCCTTGGCCATATTTACCTCCTCATTCGCAAATCCTTTTCATCTACTGGAAGATTTTTTTAAAAATTCTCCAATCAACTAAAACACTTCTATGGTGGCAATGTCAACAAAAAACTAAGCGTAATAATAATTCGCGAATTTTTAATATCAATTTCACTATCCAAATTAAGTGCTTCGTGAACTCCCTACTTACCTCTCGAACTCTAAAACGGAAAGGCCATGTTCTCCGGAATTCCTAATTCTTCCCTGTTACAATACCGACAACTTCCTTACGTAAAGCCGCTAATTCATCGGAACCATTACCATTACTAACTTGGTAGCATTTTCCCCAGCCGCATGGTGTAATTAACTGCTGGGTGAACATGACCGTACCATTTCGTTAATGAAGGATTTCTCTCTCTCTCTCTCTCTCTCTCTCTCTCTCTCTCTCTCTCTCTCTCTCTCTCTCTCTCTCTCTCTCTCTCTCTCTCTCAAATCGTGCCCTGTGTTGGTGCATGTTGACATAATTTATCGCTGATGGAGTTTTCGTTGAGCCAAGACCGATCTTATATTGGGATGACAACAAACTTATACTCGGTTTTTTTTTTCCATCTGTCCACCCGCCTGTGGTGTTTGCGTATGGTAACACTGCGTCCCGGGCTTTAGATAGTTACATTCAGCTTACATTCAACAAGTATAATAATATCCTATTTCGAATATTAACGGTGTAATTCGCATACAGCAAATTATTAAAACACTTTTGAGTTGCAAATGTACACTCAGTTATCCTTTTATTTGCCTAAAACTTACACATAGCGTAACTATCTAAAGCCCGGGACGCAGTGTTACCATACGCAAACACCACAGGCGGGTGGACAGATGGAAAAAAACAGAGTATAGTTATGCAAGGTTAAATCACGCAGAGGTTTGGATCCTACTGGTCACGAAGCACTTATCAGTCATAACTCCCCTTGTGCGCAACTTATTCCCGAAGTATAGCAAAGGATTTTAAACTTTATTTGCGGGTTAATTACAGTAGATATAAAAAAATGTCACGAATACGTGTGTGTGGGACTGCTCTCCTTCTGGCCAGAACTATTTATCCTAGTACTATAGTAGATTCACATCACCCGTGCATTTGATGTCTAGGCCAGTCCCTTAAAGCCAATCACAGGGCTGGAAACTCTCAGTCTCGAGAGAGAGTTCACATTGGTAGGATCTATGTTCCACCTCTACTGAGGAATACGTATTTCAGGAGAGGTGGAACATACATCCTGCTTATGTGAGCTCTCGAGTGACTGAGAGTTTCCAGCCCTGTGATTGGCTTATCAGCAGCCAATCAAGACGTCGTAAGGGAATGGCCTAGACATCAAATGCACGTGTTGATGTGAATCTATTATAGTAATTATAATTCATACCACGGATAGATGATCTAATTAGCAATCCTTATGAACTCCACTTCAATTGAACTCTTTCCTCATTAGCATTAACACCTAAACATCAAGAGTTACTTATCTAGCACATTTGAGCATCTTTACCATGTCAAGAATGGAAAAATCTCACCGTAGCTACAGCACCGGAGATCTTTTCTTTCTCTTGCTGTAAATGCACTATGGATCTGGAAGCGTTGAGTGAACAAGACCTATTACACTGCTGCTCAATTACAATCGTTCTATACTCGACCCGATTGGTTACTTTTTAGCAACGCCTTCGTGTGTGTTTACGTTGTTACCTCAATCTAATATCTTATTCTGGTCTTTATCTTCTTACTTTTCTCACTCTTCTTCAGCAAATGGACGCCCTATTTTGTGGACGGCTGATGCTTAAAACAATGACCAATGTTTTGTCACAATGGAAGTCATGAAAATTGTAAATAGTAACAAGGATTGTAGTTGGTGTTTCTGTTAGGCATTATTAATGTCACTGTTCTATATACAAGTTACATTGCAGCATAACCTTTCTTACTAATACTTATTACCAATGGAACTGACAGAAACCCTACGTTACTATCCTTTCTTACTCACAATATTACCAATGGAATTGACAGAAACCCCTTTTTATTTACTACCGCAATGTCAATAGTACCCAAAAAATATATACTACGTACCCAGTGCGTACTCACGCACGTGCTTGCGCACAAAGCTTCAAATAAAATACACTTCAAGGACTGGAAGACAAAATAAATTGGAGGAGGAGGAGGAGGAGGAGGAGGAGGAGGAGGAGGAGGAGGAGGCAAGAGAAGCCGATTTTTTAAAGACGCGAAGTCCATTGAACCGACTGAAGATACAAAGAACGGCAGAGATCTTGGACTGAAAAGAAAAAAACAGCTTAGCTCTTTTGACTTTAAGAAGGAATAAATGACATTACCGCCTTTGGAACTCCACGGAGGGGGCATTGTATTCAATGACTCGGGCTACCTACCAGGCTTCTAGGACACGAGGTTAAATCGGCTTGTAGGGAGTTTAGTAACCGTTCTTAAGTTTACTCTCACGGTGGTTCTGATCCATGAACTCATCGCTTCCCGGGATACTACTAAACCTGATGAGACAAACCTCCTTGTTGGGTGTCATTATCCACTGCTTCATTTGCTGTTATGCGAGTTTTTAATCCCTGGATAAATCGCTTCATCGGGAGCTACTGAATCTGACGCGTCTTTTTGCCCGGTGTTACTAACCTATAATTGTTTGTATATGGGGTTTTTACGTTGCAGGGAACCAGTATGGTTATTCAGCAACGGGACCAACGGTTTTACGTGACTTCCGAACCACGTCGAGATTGAACTTCTATCACCAGAGATACACATCTCTCACTCCTCAGTGGAATGCCCGAAAATCGAACTTGCTACCACCGAGGTGGCTGGCCAAGACCATACCGATCACGCCACTGAGGCGCTCTAAGCTATAATTACACAGCTTAAGCTCCACTGAGCACTAACAAATCAGTTAGCTTTTAGTAACGCCTGCCTTATCAATGGTATAACCAGATTATGCACATTGTTCGGCGTTCATAATCTATGATTTAAATTGGCTTGCTTGTTATTACTATACACAATTTACTGGTTTTATGTTACTGACAACACCTTTAAATCTAAATGGATCATCAGTTCGTTCACTATCCGGATAACACGATGGGAATTTTGAGTTGGTCTCTGTTTCTTTCGATTGTTATTTATTTACTGAGAGAGAGAGAGAGAGAGAGAGAGAGAGAGAGAGAGAGAGAGAGAGAGAGAGAGAGAGAGAGAGGAATATACCTAACAAGTATTACGAATGTAAATATTTATCAATAGGATCTCTTCACTATTCAACAATACCTTTGTATTCACTTCTGGTTTTTTCTCCCACCTGAGAACACAAACTCAACCAAACTAAGCAAAGAGAGAAGCCAGGACACCGGCATCTGTCCAAAACCTTTTCTTACCCTTTATTACCAACGTTTGGAATTCTATTCCTGGTTCTGCATTAGTTCCCCCTTTCTTGTAACTGTCTTCACCAAACCTAGAATGTATGTTCCACTGAGCTTCGAATTATGAGAAGTTAAATTCTATCCATTTCGCCTCCCTTGTCAAGAGGAAACGGTCTAGCAATTATATACATCATCCGAGGGATTTTACCAACCATGCTAAACCCCCTCAACTGACAACATACACAATGCTCAAAGTTTCCTTCAGCTCTTAAAAGTAAAATCTCTCTCTCTCTCTCTCTCTCTCTCTCTCTCTCTCTCTCTCTCTCTCTCTCTCTCTCTCTCTCTCTGACCTCGTAGCTTGGTGGTAGCACGCTCAAATCACTGCCTATGTGATTGTTCGAGTCTCGAATGGACATGGAATAACTACAGCAAAATGGCAATCATTTAGGTGCACTGCTGTTAGAGAGAGAGAGAGAGAGAGAGAGAGAGAGAGAGAGAGAGAGAGAGAGAGAGAGAGTCAAGGGTATACCATCAAATCAGGTCCTCGAGAAAGACATCGTAACCCCGCCGGGATAAACCGATTTACAAAATTTTCCTATGATATTCTCTCTCTCTCTCTCTCTCTCTCTCTCTCTCTCTCTCTCTCTCTCTCTCTCTGTGAGTCCTACCTCGACGGACTCAGAGCATTAAAGCTACCGTGTTCTAGCACCAACTATCGCCAAAGCATCCTCCCTCTCCCAAGGGTTTTTGATACTAAGAGGAGAAACGAATTTTTGGTTTTGATATACCAAAAAATCTGCCCCCCCCCCCTCTCTCTCTCTCTCTCTCTCTCTCTCTCTCTCTCTCTCTCTCTCTCTCTCTCTCTCCCAGGACCTAATCTCTGCAAATTACATTCGTGACCTAATACGGTACGCTCATCCCCATAGAAACACAAATACCGCATATGATTTTCGTTACCAATATACCAACTTCCACTAAATAGAAGGTAGCTAAGACAACATAAAAACCAAAGTCACTGTCCCGTACATACGTTCAGTCTTTATACAAAGTCTACGATACTTAAAATACAAAAATAGATTACACATGAAATCTACGTATATACATACATATGTATTTGTATATATATATATATATATATATATATATATATATATATATATATATATATCCAAGAAACCCAGCGAATGATACAGAAGACGAAAAAAATGAATGGGAACAACAACACCGCAAAAAAATCCCGTTTTCGTGAAGCGTAATAAAAGGCGGAGTGTACCAACGCTTCTTCTTCTTCCTTTTCCGCAGCACACGCGAGACCGACCAGAAAAAGGAAATTACGCCCGATTTCTGAATGAGATTACGACACACTACTGCTGCTACACTGACTCTGAGGAGAGAGAGAGAGAGAGAGAGAGAGAGAGAGAGAGAGAGAGAGAGAGAGAGAGAGAGAGCATAGCGAATTGTAGGGCAATACAAGAGAGAGGTTTCAGAGACTATAAACGCCGAGATGGCAGTACGAGAAAACAATGTCAGAGATTAGTTCAATACAACTGGGTAAGGAATATCATCCTCGTACAATAGTATTTAGTTTTTCTAAGCATTAAGCCGCTTTCCCCAGAACAGTTTGGAAATTCATATTTTCAAACTGAGTGAACACATGCAGAATAAATTTATATCTATCTCTGCATCATACAATTACATGGACGGTTCATCAATATGTCAAACACAACTAATGTACATCCTACACTGATGGCTCATCAGCAGCCAATCGAAGGAACCTAGTACACCCTACACCCTACAACTTACATAGGCTCATCAGCAGCCGGTCTAGCACTACACCCTACACCAATGGTTCATCAGCAGCCTGTAGAACACATCTACACCCTACATCTAAGGCTAATCAGTAGCTTGTCAAACTAACCTACACCCTACACCTAAGACTCATCAGCAGCCTGTCAAACACACATACACCCTACACCTAAGGCTCATCAGCACCATGTCAAACTACCTACAACATACACTGATGGCTCATCAGCAGCATGTCAAACACACCTACACCCTGAACCAAAGGCTTATCAGTAACCTGTCTATCACACTTACACCATACAATGAGGGCTCATCAGTAGCATGTCACACACACTTACACTCTACACCTAAGGCTCATCAGCAGCCTGTCAAATACACTTACACCCTACACAAGGTTCATCAACAGTCTGTCAAACACATCTATACAACCTACACTGAAGGCTCACTGGTAGCATGCTGAGCACACCTACACCCTACACCTGAGGCTCATCAGCAGACTGTCAGACACCTACACCCTACACTTAAGGCTCATCAGCAGCACATCAATTCACCTCGCTTCCTAATATTAACGGTCTTCCAATGCGTATCACTTCAAAAACATTTACTTGACCATTTCGAGGCTTTCCTCACCTTCACTTTACCAACAATGTTATACTATTTTCGCAAACCTATCGTCCCCCAGTCATTCCATATGATGAAATTATTTTAAAGTGCTTTGATCCACACTTACGCCTAGACTTACTCGTTTAAATGCATCCACATTTCCCACTCTTCCCAGTCTTTTTATAACAACACTCACACTTTACTTGCATTGAAGAAAACCTAATAAACAATTTTGTCATATACTCTGACCCAAGTTACCAGACGCTATGAGTCTCGTCATATATTCTGACCCAAGTTACCATAGACAGTATGAGTCTCTTACCAATCTCTTACACATCCTTCTTTTAGCTTTTTTGCTTCAACTATCCCATGGCTTGTCTCTTCTGTAATTCAATCACCATCCTTTCCATTTACTCTCAAAATACCAATATGAATCAAGATTCAAATTAACATTCCACTATTGGTCTTGTCTCCATCTCCTCCCTAACATATGAATTAACTGGGTGTACTCACCTCTTGCCAACCTATCGTCCATCATGTATCATTTCCATACAATCAAACCATTAGAAAACAGTATGATCCATCATTTCAAGTTAATCGTTTCATCACTTCTTTTAAGTATCTTCACGCTTCTAACCCAGTCAATTCTTCCTACACTACATGTACACACATAGTATGCAAACAGTTCACTTCAACAGGGCCAACCTTTCTTTGCTTTGTTTGTATTCAACATCCAAATTTTATTACATACAGGAGACTATGAGGAGACATACAATATTGTATGAATACAGTATATTTCAATTAATCAGCATCTATGAACAACATACAATCAACCCATCACATTAAATGTATAAGTCTGTGGCTCCTTTCTCTTGAATTTTCTGTATGTGTAAAGACAATACCTCGATATCTGAGCTGAGACAGCATCAAGAGAGAGAGAGAGAGAGAGAGAGAGAGAGAGAGAGAGAGAGGAAAATGGCCTCCTAGTCCTGAGGCGATATTCATTCGGAAGCGTAAATATGAAGTTCATCCGGTGGAAATAAATATCTTTCAGAGTCGATTTGCGTTTAAAAGTTATTGTTTGTTTTTGTTTGTATGGTGTTTTTAAGTTGCATGGAACCAGCGGTTATTCAGCAACGGGACCAACAGCTTTACGGACTTCCAAACCACGTCGAGAGTGAACTTCTATCACCAGAAATTCACATCTCTCACTCCTCAATGGAATGGAAGAGAATCGAAACCCGCGACCACCGAGGTGAGAAGCAAACACCAAACCAACCACGCCACTGAGGCACTTATTAAAAGTTATTAATAACCTGTCTGTTATTGAGGGATGGTTGTGAATTGTGGATACGGTTATCAAATTGGGATTCAACACAAGAAATAAACTAAACTGGTGAACGATTCATTCCAGAGAAATATATTTCGTGTAATAATTTTCCTTTGAGTGGAAACAAAAGAAAATATATCAAACACGAAAGACTGAAAGCTCATCTTATTAAGGCTATAAAGGGGGGGGGGGGTTGAAGGGGGGGGGGGGTTTCGCCCCACAGAAATATCCCAAGTAATTCACTTTCCTCACTCAACAATTACAAAAATCCTTCATTGTCTCCAATCCCTACATTTCTCAATTAAACCCATTCAACCTCAAAGTCTACCACCTATCCTCCACCAGCAGAGATAACGCAAGTAACTTGTTTTAGGGAGGAGAGAGAGAGAGAGAGAGAGAGAGAGAGAGAGAGAGAGAGAGAGAGAGAGAGAGAATTATTATAAAAGAATAGCAAAAATATGATTAATGTTTCATCACTGCTTTCATTCACCTGCTATACTCATGGCAAAAGAGCAATAACTGCCGACTGGATAAACCAGTAAGCTTTGATGACCTTGCCAAATTGGGCCAATTGATCAGCAATCACCATCATGCACCCCATGTTGCAAAAACACATTCGCTATGTAAACGATGACAAGTGTATTATCCAGACTGATAATAATGATTAGTAAGACTAGCAATGCAAATGTACAGAGAATCATTGTAATTATGATCACAACTAAATTCATCAGATGGAATTTATCGTCTATGTAGTCTCCCATTAAATCTAAAGGCATCTTATATGACTAGTGCTAGCAGCAGATGATAATGACACAAAATCTGAATAATATACATTGTCAACCCTCAGTATTATAATTACCCTTGGATGATATTTCTTAAAATACATCTGCATTAGCTATAACAAAGTGATCAGAATAGGCCAGCTCAATATTGGGTCTATGACAGGAAGAGGAAGAGAGTTGGCAGAGTTAATGAGGATAAAGAGAGTGGATATTTTGTGTGTGCAGGAAAACTCGATGGAAGGGTAATAAGCTAAAGAACTGGGGGATGGCTACAAGTTAATCTATAGTGGAGCAAATGAGCAGGGTAGGAATGGCGTTGGAGTAGTGTTGTCGGGGGAAATGAAGAATGCAGTGACGGAAGTGAGTAGAAAGAATGACCGCATTATGAGAGTGAAGATATGTTTATGGAGGGGAAAACAATGAACATCATTAGCGCTTATGCTCCACAAGGGGCTGGGCTGCCACAGAGGAAGAAAAGAGCCGTTTTTGGAACGAAATGAGTGAGGTAACGCAAGAACTGGAAGAGCAGGAGAGGACTGTAGTGGGGGCAGACTTTAATGGACATGTCGGAAATGAAAAGGATGTAATTGAACGTGTGCATGGAGGACATGGGATTGGGGAGAGAAACCCAGAAGGAGAGAGTATAGTAGACTTTGCCGTGTCCTTTGATATGGCAATAGTGAACACATTCTTCAAAAAGAAGAGGGAGCACTTGATAACATACAGGAGTGGCGGTAGATGCACACAAATAGATTACCTCCTTTACAATAGATCAAGGCTGGTGGAAGTTAGGAATTGTAAAGTTATCCCAGGTGACCACGTGGCCCCCCAACATAGGCTCCTTTGTATGGATTTAAAGATGAAAAGAGAAAAGAAAACGAAAACGAATGGGGTAAAGAAAATCAAGTGGTATAAATTGTTAGGGAGGATAATGATAAGAAGAGAGAGTTCAGGAGAAGAGTGCTGGAGAGGTTGATCTGGGAATTGAAGATGTGGGAGAATGGTGGAGGCATAATGCATCAGATTAGAAGACATGGAAAGGAGATTACTAGGGGAAACATCTGGAATAGTATGGGAGGAAAAAGAGAGCTGGTGGTGGGAAGAAGAGGTGGGGGAAGTGGTGAAAGGTAAAAGGGAAAAAAAAAAAAAAAAAAAAAACGGCAAGGCAAAAGAAGAGATTTGAAGAGTCACAGCTGCAGGAGGACAGAGAAAGATTAAGAGAAAGAAACAAAGAAGTAAAAAGGGTGGTAGCTCAAGCTAAGGCAAGGACATATGAAGAGGTTTATAATGAACTGGAAACCAAGGAAGGGTTGAGTAAGATGCTCAAACTGTCAAAAGTAAGAAATAAAAGAACAAAGGACATCACCCATAATTAAAGCAAATGAAAGATAGGAATGGTACTGTCGTAAAAAAAAGGAAGAAAGACATCCTGAAAGATGGAAGGAGTATTTTCGAACAACTGCTAAATGAAGAAAATGAAAGACTTGTAAGAGAGGATGGACAAGTAAACATGGGAATGGTAATGGGGATATCTAGGGATGAAGTGATACGAGCCTTAAAAAGAATGAGGAAATGGGAAGGCAACAGGACCTGACTTAATCCCAGTCGAAGTTGGAAAGCCTTAGGAGAGGAAGGGGTAGACATCTTGTATGATCTGATGGTAAAAATATTCGAACAGGAAAAGATACCAGAAGAATGGCGGGAAAGCATATTGATACCTATATTTAAAGGTAAAGGTGATGTCCAGGAATGCAGTAATTATAGAGGTATAAAACTAATGTCTCACACGTTGAAGATTTTGGAAAGAATCATAGATAGCAGGCTGAGAGAGGAAGTTAGAATAGGGAAGGAACAGTTAGGATTTATGAAGGGAAGCGGCACAACGGATGGAATATTTTGCATAAGGCAGCTAATGGAGAAATTCAGAGAAAAACAACGAGACCTGCATCTGGTATTCATAGACCTTGAAAAGGCCTATGACAGAGTGCCAAGGCAAGAAATATGGAGATGTTTGAGGAGAAGATGGTGCCGGAAAAGTATGTCAGGAATTATTCAGATGTACAGGAATGTGTATACTAGATGTGAGGAGTAGTGTTGGTGAGACGGATGGATTTGAGATAGGAGTTGGATTACCACCAGGGTCAGCACTTAGCCCATTCATCTTCAACATCGTGATGGATGTAATGACCAGGGATGTTAGAGAAGCAGTGCCATGGTGCATAATTATACGCGGATGACATTGTGTTGTGTTCAGAGGGGAAGGAGGAGTTGGAGGGAGGTTGGTTGAGAGGTGGAGAGCAGGCACTTGAGGAGAGAGGAAACTGAGAATAAGCAGATCAAAAACCGAATATATGGTTGTTCTAGTATTACTGAGGACGGTGGAAGTAGCATAAGATTGGGTGGGGAAGAAATAAAGAAAGTACAGAAGTTCAAGTACTTAGGGTCCGTATTGGAGGATAGTGGAAGCATGGACCAAGAGGTGAGACACCGAATTCAGGCAGGATGGAATAATTGGAGGTCTGCATCAGGGGTACTCTGTGACAAGAAGGTCCCTCTGAAATTGGAAAGGCGAAAGGTTCCAATAGGGACGGTGGTCAGACCAGCAATGTTATATGGAACAGAAACGGCAAGTATGAGGAAAACAGAGGAGAAGAAGATGGATTTGAGCAAGAAATGGAGAATGTTGAGATGGATGTCGGGAGTAACTAGGGAAGATAGATTAGAAATGAGTATATAAGAGGATCAACAAAGGTAGCTGAAATATCGAAGAAAATACAGGAAGGAAGGCTTCGATGGTATGGACACCTGTTACGAAGGGAGGAACGTCATGTTGGAAGACATACGATGGAAATGGAAGTGCAGGGTAGAAGGAAGAAGGGAAGACCAAGAAAGAGATGGCGTGATTGTGTAAGGGAAGATATGGAATTGAAAGGTATAAATGAGAACGAGGCACAAGACAGAAATCGATGGAGACGACTCATTCGTAATGGCGACCCCATATAAAAATGGGTTAAGCTAGGAAGAAGAAGAAGATTAGCTATAACAAAGTCTATCATAACCACATATGTAACACTATGATAAAACCACCAGCAACCACTCCCAGTATCATTAACCTTACATCATGTACTACACACAAATGCAAAAAGTAAATGCCCTTAAATCTACTTCAAATTCATATGCAGTAACATTGCCCAACACTGTGACACGGTAGGAATTCAATATATGATGACCTGCTTTAAGCAACAATTCTCAAAACCAATACCAGCTAGTCATCATGGGATGTTCCCCTCTTAATTAACAAATTCCATATTGACAACCCCTATTTGGGGGACTTGGAGAGAGAGAGAGAGAGAGGAAAGAAAGAGGAGAGAAGGAGAAGAAGAGAAGAGAGAGAGAGGAGAGGAAAGAGAGCGAGAGAGAGAGAGAGAGAGAGAGAGAGAGAGAGAGAGAGAGAGATGAAATGTGTAAACTGTCAGTTGCCAGAGCATTTTTTTTATTGCTTTACATAATTCTGAAAAGCCCCCTTTAATAACTACATAATTCTGAGAAGTCCTCCATTAATAACTAACACTTAAAATTTTCAGGACTGTTGTCAGTAATGACTACAGTATTTTCTTTATTATTTGAAGCATAAAGTTAGAGGAAGACCTTCAATTATCAAAAATACTACGCTCAAATTAAGTAAATAAGACTATAATTTCAAACTACTATCAGTAATGGTAAAGCAAACTTTTGTTAATAAATTCTAATGACATTGAAGAATTTACTTGGGTTAAAAAAAATTGCATATGGCTAATCTTTTCCTTATACATAATACATTATAAAATATTAATTCTAAAATAATAAAGCTAGAATATGGACAGACCTTTTTAACTACTAGGGTATTAAAAATCTGTGTCTAAATTTCATCACTAAATCTAGATACTGTAGCATTTTTTCTAACAGTCTGAGCATGGTGAGCCATTTTCTTTTATTGCCTAAGAAACATAATTACGAAGGAACAGTTTGTTAAAATGTCTATGTGTGGGCATTCATTTTACTATGCCATTAAGATAAAGCCCTAATTCAAACAAATAAATGTGGTTGGATGACTATTTGATTTGTTATTTGAAATACCTTTGTGAAAATAAAGTTTCTTTTTCAGTTTTACCATCGTTTTTGTTAATTGGTAAGTTTTTTATTTTTCTGGAATTATGGCAGAGGATTTTGTACCATGATAAGGTGTAAATCCAGCTGAGTGATTTTCAAATAAATTACACTTGAAAATTATTGTATTTCCTAGCCTCTTTACCTTATCCCCTTCTCAATGAGTTGGTACAAAGTCAAAACTTACAAAAAACTAATAAATACCAACGTATGTACAAATCCAACTGGTAAATTCCTAATGAAACCTGTAAGCACAATACTAATGAATATTAAATAAGAAGGTAATGCATGTTAAGTATTTCATATGATTTTACAAAACTGGGAACAAATAATTGGATTCTTACAACAGACATATACAAAAATTTAAAGCAACTGCTAGTACTGGTCACAAGGCACAACCATTCCAACATCTAAATTCATATAGTAGGGTCACAAATCCAAGAGATCAAAAGTTGTCATCTCAACATTAAAATCCATTAAACTTAAATTGTCTGAGGTTGTACATGAGAAAATATTTACGAAGCAACTTAGCATCCAATTTCATCAAGAGTTGAAATCAAACCCCCAACTTGTAAAACGTAAGTTTGTTCCTGCTTGCGAACTGATGACGAGGATTACAGGGAGGAGCTGTCATGACTCTCTGATTCTTCATCCCCTCCCCCCAACATCCCACCCTCCCCTCCCTGGGGGAATGTATCTCAAAGAATGATAAGCAGATTTCAAAAACAAATTTTACTGCCCCAGTATTTATTTATTATGTGATAACAAATTACCTAATACATACAATGTTCCTTGAGCTACCCATCTTGAATTAGCAGCAAGTAAAAACAAAAGCTTACTTTTAAGAAGACTTCAGAAATACTAGTTAAGTGGCTACATCTATATACGTACTTGAAAAGTTTACTAACAATTAACATAAGTAAATACAGATATTTGAGTAATGGTTTTACTAAGCATACTAAGCATGTCTGATGCGTAACAACCATAATTACAAATTTTTGATGCACCACAAACTGCCTAGTCAAAGCAAGTAATGGAAAAAAAAGCCATGCTTTATGCATAAAAACTTTTCTTATCTTTGAATTACCAGAGCAAATGTGTTTCCCTAAGTAAAAAAAAAAATCAACACCATATGAAGGGGACAACAGCTTCCATTTAAAATAAACCGCCTGGGGTTTGTGTTGTCACAATTCACGGACTCAGCAATTCGCGGATTTCTCTATGGAATATATATACACATTACTCATGGAAAATTCACCTATTTATTGTATTTTTCACTGAGAAATATTCATCAAATACTGTATTTTCATATAATTTTCACAACTAAAGTACATATAAGTTTTTTGAGGATTTTTTTGTGTGCTTGAAATATTAAAATAGGAAGTTCTAAGCATTTTTAGAGGGATTATCAGTACAGGCAGTCCCCGGGTTACGACGGGTTCGGCTTACGACGTTCCAAGGTTAAGGCGCTTTTCAATTATATTCATCAGAAATTATTTCCAGGGTTACGACGCCTACAACGCTCATCTGGCACAAGAAATATAACACCAAAAATGCAAAATAATCAATATTTGAAGGTTTTTTGGATGAAAAATGCAATAAGAATGCAGTTTACATAGTTTTCAATGCACCCAAAGCATTAAAAGTAAGGTTTTTTAGCATTTTTTACGATGTTCCGGCTTACGACGCGTCTCAAGAACGGAACCCCCTTCGTAACCAAGGGACTGCCTGTAACCAAGGATTTTAGGTATTCATGGCTGGTGTGGTATGCATCCCACAGAATCCTGTGGGTCCACTGCACATAAAAACAAAATGCACGGTACATCTCCGCAAAACTAGTCAGATCAAGATTTCTTCCCCATGAAAACTTTACAAGCTTCTAAAGTATTTCCTTATTGATCCAATGCTGGGGACAATATCTTTAATAGCTATAATAATACAATTACTTTTAAAACCTCATTTCTGAACTAGAGCGGTAAATATTAATGATATTTCCTTTTGCAACAAAACCATTAAGTAATTAATGCATGTAAAAATTACTACTGCTTACATGGCCAATACCTAAGCCAATTTTATGACATAGTATCTAAACTGATTACAGTAAAATGCTGAAAACAATATACATATGTGTCACAGTGGTCATCAGATTTCTTAAAATTCATAAAATTTGCATAACAGCAAATGCAACTATGATACGAATTTCACATATAGTACTATTATGCTTTGTAAATGGCTTAGCCAATAATAATGCTATTTAAGCAATTCAGTGTTTTTTCCTTTTGATTCATTCTTAATCTATCATAACTTCAATAGTATACAAGTTTTCATTAATGGTAAAACTTTAATCTTCTTCGAAGTGTTCAACAGTGACTTGATGACAAACTACTATCTCATTACCATCATAATAGTCTTCCAGTGAATGCAAGTCACTAAATCCGAATGACAACGACATCTAAAGAAAGGAAAATGAGAGACCATCAAAGAAACAAATCCTAAGCTCACCCTTTCAACATCTCTCAACACCATAACAGATAATACTGGTAATCTTCTTACACAGGAAGTTGTATTCCACAGGAAAATGAAAGAGGTTTTCTTTAGAATATGCCCAACAGTTTCGTCCTCCAATGAACCTCTTCTTAGAGCAATCATTCCCTAAAATAAATTTCCAAGAAGAGGTCCACTGAAGGACGAAGCTGTTAAGCATATTCAACCAGAACATCTTTCATTTTCTTATGTAGAACACAACTGAAAAATCATAACAGATCTGTCTGCGATGGATGACCTACCTGTGCGTTGGAGCAGAGCTTAGAGATGGCACCAACAACCGACTTGCCATGTTGTTAACAGGTGTCAACAAACGAGTAATCACAGTCCTTAAAATCCAAATGACACTATTTAGGCACTAAACACCAATGAAAAGTTTTCTCTTTTGAAGTTTCAACACATCCAACATGCCAGGAAGACAAATCCCAAAGAAGTGAGAGCTCTACACCCAACATCCAAAAAGGAATCGACCAAATCACCGAATGAAACTTCATTTTCTGCGCCACTTATCCCTTCTCTGGGAGAGTTACGAGTAACCTCTCCATCATTCAAGATAAACTTTTTTAATTTTCCTTATAGTATCTGATAAAACATACCCTAAATGAATATTCAAAATTCACTGTTTTCAAACTCATGATTATTTATGATATGTTGCGCTACAAATTTCTGCAACTCATGGTTAAGTAACCAATCTAAATATGGTAGGCTTTACAACAGTCAATATCATGATGAGACAGAAATTGCTATTCATGAAAAATTTCCATCAAATATTACGTATAGAGAAAAATGTACCATCCCCAGTAAAGCATCAAACACCAACACTGCAATCAGTATACATTCATGGGATTAAGAGAAACCAATCTTACCAGTATTACATAATACTTAAATAAAAAAATGCTAAGCAGTAATGTGACCTTCACAATTATGAATGTATTAACTGCAGTAATTGCTCTCACATACTAATGTCAACAGTATTTTTACTATTAAACCCACGTCCATGGTAAAAGCAGTCACATTCAAGGTAATTAAATTGCAAACTGAACTTCCATAATGTGTACTAGTGTACTAATACTGTGTAAGAATACTTTAGCGCAATAATGCAAATAAAAATATTAATTATCCCTAAATCCCTCATAAAAACCCAAAATCATACAGCAACACTATGTAGACTTCAATTTAGATCTCAATAATTGCTTTTGTTCTCTCATACACCAGATAAAAGAGGATCAATACGAATTCAAAATAAAATATCATCTAAACAGGCCGACTGCTATCTTCAATCCCTGAGGCTGAACTTATAAGATCGTAGAATCTGTCTTGGCGGTTAAGCTACCTTCTTTACATTAGTTATAAGAACAAATATACAAAAGTTCTAAGAAAGCCATTCTACAATTCAGTTAAACAGGACAGGCTTTTGCCCAAAACTGAAATCAATAAGACTGCGATATATTAACAGAGATATAAGCTTTACTGCAAATAAACAACCATCATTAAAAAACCATTTACTGAATTTACTTTAACCATTCTGACACCAGTCCAAGTTTTCGAATGACATGAGAGATAAAGTTCAAATTAAAAAGCTAGTAGTCTACAAACTCATGTTAGGCTTGGAAGATTTTAATTTCATGATTCACATACAAGGTATGGGAAGCTCTACTATACCTTGAGTTCATTGCATGGAAAAATCCCATTAACTTCCCTTTATCTACAGAGATTAAAATAAAAATGACGGATGCTTCAAATTTTGTGTTTTACCAATGACAGGGTAGTACTATTTGCTTGTCTACATATCAACAGCCTCCTTCAGGAAGTGGTTTCCTTTTCACCATATTTGTTGAGTTTTAAATTTTGACTACCTCCTGAGGCTAACCCACTTCGCCCAACTGTAAAGGAGTGCCAGTGTTTAGCTGCAAGTCAAAGGCAAAGGAAAAAGGAACTGGTCACACCCTACCACACAAACCTCAATGGCTTAGCAAACATATCTCTTTACAAGACATGTCCCAAACATAATTTGATATCAAGGACTAACGTTGACCATTACCAAACTATAACACCTCTACACCAACAGGAAACTTCAACTATCAACTTTAGCACCTACATCTTTGGATTTAACTTGTGCTACCAGCTTTGCACACCATTAGTAACCATATTCTGCAGAGGGTGAAAACTAAGTCACATTTCCATTACCAAGGATCTCCCAACAGGTTTTCTACCAGTGTCATGGACAATGAAGCTAGTGTGTTTCAGCATGTAACACTACCTATTCATTCGACTGATTGTACTTATCAGGCAGGCTTGCCATCACCTGAGGAAAGTACAATATCATCTCATTTTTTCTCCCTTGTACTGAGTAAGTTAAATTTTTTTGGCCTATCTATTCATTCTAAGATAAAAAAAAATAGTACAAATTACAAAGTCAAATAAATAAAAAACAAAGAACAAACAAGAATGAAGAAATAAAACCAGCAAAAAATAAAAAAATCCATTCATTAAACACTATCAAGACTACAATAAAATTACGCAGATAATCTCCAGTCCATACCTTTCACTATAATGCAAAGGAACCAGTACGTACTTAATCAAACTGCCCCCAAAGCCTCTCCCCAACTAGCTGTCCAAAATTTACAACACTCAGTCTAGCTATATTTTCACCCATTCTTTAACAACAAATTCTTTGTCCCAGCCCTATCAGTGTCTACAGATGTTACCCAGTGGTCCAGCTGTACTTCTCTAAATCTACAACAACAACAACAACAACAACAACAACAACAATAATAATAATAATAATAATAATAATAATAATAATAATAATAATAATAATAATAATAATAATAATAATAATAATAATAATAAGCACCCAAATGGATGACCACAGGAAGAACATCCTTAGTACAAAAAGACAAGAGTAAGGGAAATATAGCCAGTAACTACAGGCCTATCACCTGCCTACCAATAATGTGGAAGTTACTGATAGGTATCATCAGTGAAAGGCTATACAACTACCTAGAGGAGACAAACACCATCCCCCACCAACAGAAAGGCTGCAGAAGGAAGTGTAGGGGCACAAAAGACCAGCTCCTGATAGACAAAATAGTAATGAAGAACAGTAGGAGAAGGAAAACCAACCTAAGCATGGCATGGATAGACTATAAGAAAGCCTTCGACATGATACCACACACATGGCTAATAGAATGCCTGAAAATATATGGGGCAGAGGAAAACACCATCAGCTTCCTCAAAAATACAATGCGCAACTGGAATACAATACTTACAAGCTCTGGAATAAGACTAGCAGAGGTTAATATCAGGAGAGGGATCTTCCAGGGCGACTCACTGTCCTCACTACTCTTCGTAGTAGCCATGATTCCCATGACAAAAGTACTACAGAAGATGGATGCCAGGTACCAACTCAAGAAAAGAGGCAACAGAATCAACCATCTGATGTTCATGGACGACATCAAGCTGTATGGTAAGAGCATCAAGGAAATAGATACCCTAATCCAGACTGTAAGGATTGTATCTGGGGACATCAGGATGGAGTTTGGAATAGAAAAATGCGCCTTAGTCAACATACAAAAAGGCAAAGTAACGAGAACTGAAGGGATAAAGCTACCAGATGGGAGCAACATCAAACACATAGATGAGACAGGATACAAATACCTGGGAATAATGGAAGGAGGGGATATAAAACACCAAGAGATGAAGGACACGATCAGGAAAGAATATATGCAGAGACTCAAGGCGATACTCAAGTCAAAATTCAATGGAGGAAATATGATAAAAGCCATAAACACATGGGCAGTGCCAGTAATCAGATACAGCGCAGGAATAGTGGAATGGACGAAGGCAGAACTCCGCAGCATAGATCAGAAAACCAGGAAACATACTATGACAATACACAAAGCACTACACCCAAGAGCAAATACGGACAGACTATACATAACACGAAAGGAAGGAGGGAGAGGACTACTAAGTATAGAGGACTGCGTCAACATCGAGAACAGAGCACTGGGGCAATATCTGAAAACCAGTGAAGATGAGAGGCTAAAGAGTGCATGGGAAGAAGGACTAATAAAAGTAGATGAAGACCCAGAAATATACAGACAGGAGAAAGACAGACAGAACAGAGGACTGGCACAACAAACCAATGCACGGACAATACATGAGACAGACTAAAGAACTAGCCAGCGATGACAATTGGCAATGGCTACAGAGGGGAGAGCTAAAGAAGGAAACTGAAGGAATGATAACAGCGGCACAAGATCAGGCCCTAAGAACCAGATATGTTCAAAGAACGATAGACGGAAATAACATCTCTCCCATATGTAGGAAGTGCAATACGATAAATGAAACCATAAACCACATAGCAAGTGAATGCCTGGCACTTGCACAGAACCAGTACAAAAAGAGGCATGATTCAGTGGCAAAAGCCCTCCACTGGAGCCTGTGCAAGAAACATCAGCTACCTTGCAGTAATAAGTGGTACGAGCACCAACCTGAAGGAGTGATAGAAAACGATCAGGCAAAGATCCTCTGGGACTATGGTATCAGAACAGATAGGGTGATACGTGCAAACAGACCAGACGTGACGTTGATTGACAAAGTCAAGAAGAAAGTATCACTCATTGATGTCACAATACCATGGGACACCAGAGTTGCAGAGAAAGAGAAGGAAAAAATGGATAAGTATCAAGATCTGAAAATAGAAATAAGAAGGATATGGGATATGCCAGTGGAAATCGTACCCATAATCATAGGAGTACTAGGCACGATCCCAAGATCCCTGAAAAGGAATCTAGAAAAACTAGAGGCTGAAGTAGCTCCAGGACTCATGCAGAAGAGTGTGATCCTAGAAACGGCACACATAGTAAGAAAAGTGATGGACTCCTAAGGAGGCAGGATGCAACCCGGAACCCCACACTATAAAATACCAACCAGTCGAATTGGAGGACTGTGATAGAGCAAAAAAAAAAAAAAAAAAAAAAAATAATAATAATAATAATAATAATAACAACAACAACATCATCAGGAGAGGGACCTTTCAAGGCAACTCACTTCCCAACACTTCATAGTAGCCATCATTCCCATGACAAAAGTACTGAAGAAAATGGATGCTAGGTACCAACTCAAGAAAAGAGGCAACAGAATTAACCATCTGATGTTCATGGATGACATCAAGCTGTATTGTAAAAGCATCAAGGAAATAGATACCTTAATCCAGACTGTAAGGATTATATCCGGGGACATCAGGATGGGGTTTGGAATAGCAAAAATGTGCCTAGATCAACATACGAAAAGGCAAAGTGACAAGGACTGAAGGGATAAAGCTACCAGATGGGAATAAAGTGGACCCCCCCGTATTCGCGTATTCACACATTCGCAGATTTCTCTCGGGAACGTTTCCCTGCATTATTCGAGGAAAATTTGCACATTTGTGGTATTTTTCTATGTGAAATATCCACAAACTCCTGGTTTTTTTATCAATTTCATCATAAAATGCACTTTTTGTGATAAAACTCTTAAAAAACCAAGAATGAAAATTTTTAGTGGTTTTTTCTTGAGTTTTAACTAACAAAATGATATTGTTATGATACAATAAAGTTTTATACATACTTACCTGGCAGATATATACATAGCTATTACTCCGTCGTCCGACAGAAATTCGAATTTCGCGGCACACGCGGCAGGTAGGTCAGGTGATCTACCCCCCCGCCGCTGGGTGGCGGGAATAGGAACCATACCCGTTTTCTAATTCATAATTTTTCTTCCAGCTGTCTCCTGAGGGGAGGCTGGGTGGGCCATTTAATTGTATATATCTGCCAGGTAAGTATGTATAAAACTTTATTGTATCACAACAATATCATTTTTATACATTCAACTTACCTGTCAGATATATACATAGCTGATTCACACCATTGGTGGAGGGTAAAAGACAGCTATTACTGAATAGACAGGTAAACAACATACGTTGTAGGTAATAAATAAATAAAACCTTGGTTCCTATGTGTTTAGACGAAGGGTCGACTTCCTAGCTATTGCTAGTAGTCTGCTTCGTCTCAAGAGCCTCAGCGAGGATTTGTGACCTATGGCTAGATCTGTCAATGGGTCTTATCCACTTACTTGACAGAATCTAGTGGTCATTTGTCAATGGGGTCTTATCCACTTACATGACAATACACCAATGCCTATTGGCATAATTTAAGGAGCACAACACCGATCCCGATCACCTGATCCTAACACGAGGGTTTGTGCTTAATTTGAAAAGAGCTATCCCCAAACTCATTTCAAATAACCCCAGAAAATAATACACTTATGTTAAAATAAAAAAAAAATTTTAATTTACTAGTTAAGGATCAGTGTCGGCTCCCTATCCCAGCAACGCATCCGTGGACACGTATAACAAAGAGAGAAGGATCTCTCATAGGCCCACTTGATCTCCTTCGTGCAAAGAGAAGTCAACACAGAGTTGCATCTCCCGTTATTACAGCTAATATGACTCTCATGACATATTGTTATGGAAAGAACAAGAATTGTTAAAAGCTCGCACTTCAAGCGCTTTTAATTCTTAGCTGTTTGAAGGAAACATCAAGTTACTCAAGAAGTGCTTTAGAGATTCCACTCTTCCAAAGAAGACCAGGGCTTTCTTTGCAACAGATCTCTTCTGGATGAAGCCCAGAGCCTGGCTTGCGACCTGGCTGGCGCCTGGCCCCATGGCTGGCGCCTCGCGCCTGCCTGAGGCGCCTCGCGCCTGCCTGGCCGCTTCGCGCCTGCCTGGCGTCCGCGCCTGGCTGGCGCCTCACTCGCGCCTGGCGTCTTAGCTGGAGATTCGCGCCTAGAGCTTGGCTTGCGCCTGGCTGGCTGCTCACGCCTGGCTGGCGCCTCGCGCCTGGCTGGCGTCTCGCGCCAGGTTGGCGCTTTGTGCCTGCCTGGCGCCTCGCGCCTGCCTGGAGCTTCGCGCCTGGCTAGCGCCTTGCGCCTGGCTGGCGTCTAGCGCCCGGTTGGAGTGGCGTCTGCCTGGAGCTTCGCGGCTGGCTGGTACCTCGCGCCTGCCTGGCACCTCGCTCCTGCCTGGCGCCTCGCGCCTGGTTGGCTCCTCCCCACTTGCCGGAGCTTCGAGCTTGGTAGAGTCTCGAGGATGTCTGGCAATGTCCACATCGGACACTCTTATCTGCCCTATATGTTCGCATCTAGCGCATCTGTGTCAGGTTGTAGGCCCGGTCTTTCTCCTCATCAGACAATGACAGTGTTCTATAGGCTGTCTGCAGGATTCTTCTTCCTTGCTGACTGCGTCAGAAGGTCTTGAGTCGCCTTCTCAGTTAATGAACGAGAAATGTCCTTCACTAACTGAGAAGGGAACAAAAGTCAGACAAAGGCGAGTACAGAAGCGCTGCCCTCTGAGCGTGGGAGACCGCTTTGGTTAAAAAGGCACTATATACTGTCCTCTTTTTAAGAAGACCTGCTCCAAATAAAGAGGAGATCTCAACCGAGCCATCCTGAACCGCTTTGTCTATACAAGACGAAATACACAGAAGGACTTCTGGTTCGAGTCCTTCAGAATCATGGGCTTTCTTGGACATCACCCCAAGGGACCAATCTAAGAAGTTGAAAACTTCCAATACATGAAAGAGTCCCTTGAGGAGATGGTCCAGTTCTGAAATGCCCCAAGTTATACGGGCAGAGTTCAAACCTTGTCTACGTGAAGCGTCAACTAAGGTCGAAAAGTCCGCTTCTGACGTAGACGGAAGAGAAATACCCATATTCTCTCCCGTCTGACACCAAATGCCTCTTTTACCAGCTAGTCTCGCTGGAGGCATGCAGAAGACCGTTCTAACTAACTCCTTCTTCGACTTCATCCAAGAGTCTAAAGACTGAAGAGCCCTCTTCATCGAAATGGCTGGCTTCATTCTAAGAAAAGACGAAGATTTCTTCGTCTTTGCACTCGAGAAAAGAGAGCGCGGAGAAGGAGGAGAGGCAGGAGTCAAGTCGTCTCCATACTCCTCTAGAAGCCAGGCTGTCAAAACTTTATAGTTCGACAGTCCTTCTCTTCCTTGATACTGCTCCTCCGAGTTTACTTCTAATTCTCGGTCTAGATGAGTCTCCGCTGCTAATTCAGTACGTCTTTCCTCTGGAGGAGACAAACTCCTAATAGGAGAGGGGCTAAGGGAATGATATTCCTTCCTCTTCCCTGCTTTAATAGTCCTGGAAGGAGCCAAACACGCCCAGGCTTCTCTCCATAAATCGGATGACCGCTTCCCCGCTTATTGGATGACGCTTCTAGTCCGCCAAGCGTCCTGGCTGACGCCTCCCGCTTGTGTGGCTGCTGACGTCTGGATGACGCCTCGCGCCTGGAAGACGCTTCGCTCTCAAAAGGCGTCTCTAACTGGCGCACCAAATTTTTTTGGTTTGGGAGCCTCGCGTCTAAAAGCAGCTTTAAATGACGCTTCATGTCTTGACGACGTCTCACGTCCTCTTCTCGCGTTGTACGTTGTCTTCCGTAAGATTCTCCCGATCTCGCTCTCGAAACCGAAGCCTCTGCGATATGTTAGGAAGCTTCACGTCTGCATGACGCCTCTCGCTTCGCAGGGGAGAGAGGACGAGACTTCTTGATTGGAAGCGCAACGTCCTTCCTACGAGGCGCTAACACTCCCACCAAAGAGGCCAGTTGCTCTTGTACTGCCAAGATAATCTTCCTTGAAGCTTTTCCCCCCGTCATCTTCAATCGGGGGAGAAGTAGGAAAAGGAAGCAGTCTATAGGAAGCCTGTTCGTCTTCTACCTTACTGAGAGATCTATGAAGAAGACTTTCCGCAGGTTCTCACAACTCTTTCCAATAATGTTAAACATGTTAACAGTTATTATCGTCGCTCGAGAAGGATCTCTTTGTTAACGCGAATAGGAGCGAAAAAAGAGATTCTCGATGCTCTTTGCGATATGAGAGAGTCGTGGAATTGACCTAAGTGATTAAATGGGTAACGAAATCAGGAACGAATTTTGCCGTTACCGAGCTTGGTGTCCGAGAGGCTACTGGAATCTTAGGTTAACAACTTGCTAAAACGAGAAAATCTTGGATGGTGCTCTTGGCTCACTGCGCCAGGCTGGCGCTTCTGGCGCAAATTTGGCGCCGGCTGGCGCTTCTGGCGCAAATTTTGCGCCAGGCTGGCGCTTCTGGAGCATTGCGCCAGACTGGCGCTTTCTTCTAATTCTTTTATGTTATGTGCCAGAACACTTGTGCCTTTATGATACCCGACATCCTTTCACATGTTAATTCCGTTCTTAGTAGGAAAAAGCTTTATATACGTAGTATAGTCCATTCAGGGAAACAAGTTCTGCCCCAAAGAGAATGTTTCCCATCCGACTCATCCATCTTCTGAGCAGGTACTCTAATAAGCTATGCTTTCGTAAGCCTGAGAGCATTACATAATATAATGTTCTGCTGCGATAGAATCCTTTAATAATGTTACCTACGGTAAACAGCATTGAAAGGTTGTACTATCTCTCTTATTGAAAGCTTCTTAGCAAAAGGCATACAATATTTGTTTATGTTAGCTTAACTATCCCCTCAATTCGAGGTTAAGACCGCGATTGTAGGGGAGAGATACAGAAGTTATTCCATCCCGCAGGAGAGAGATACACCCGACCGCTCATGACTGACACCTACATGGTACTGACAGTCACAGGCGTAGGCGTAGGCGTACTGCGTTGGTCTCAGGCTCTCAGCGAAAGCAGTCCCCGCTTACTCTTCCAGAGTTGCCAGCTACTCCATTTAATAAAGGAATTTTATAAAATTATCGAACTTCAGGAAGTTCTTATTAAAGCATATTTAAGCAAAACAAGACTTCGATAAATATGTTATTGTTATTATACAATTAAGTTTGTTCATACTTACCTGGCAGATATATATATAGCTGTATTTCTGACGTCCGACAGAAATTTCAAAACTCGCGGCACACGCAGTGGGGCGGCCAGGTGGTAGTACCCATTCCCGCCGCTGGGAGGCGGATATCAGGAACCATTCCCATTTTCGATTCATATTTTTTATTAATGTCTCTGTCTCCTGAGGGGAGGAGGGCGGGCACTTTAATTATATATATCTGCCAGGTAAGTATGAACAAACTTAATTGTATAATAACAATAACATTTTGTTCATGCCACTTATTCCTGACAGATATATATTATAGCTGAATCCCACCTTCGGATGGTGGGAAGAGACAGAATAGGATTTTTAGGAAACTTAAATTAAGTAGATGATATACTCTTGGTTCCTTACCTGTTTGCAAAGTAGACTATGTGATTACTGTCACTTCAAGGCTGCTTTTGCTTAATCACAGAGTTGCCAGCCAGGTGGAGACTGTAGTGTGCTGGTGCGCTCTGGATGATCTGTCAACGGGAGTGCGAGACCTCAGCGTGACAAGATCATCGAGGCCATACAAATGAGGGCAACGAAGCAAACTGACCACCACCTGACCAACTATTCACAAAAAAACCCCTTAAAACTAACTAAAGGATGGGAGATCTTCACATAAGACTCACCACAACCTAAAAGCACAACAACCTAACTTAACTAACTAATGGGATAGGGAAAGAGCTACTTCGGCACCCCAATACTGTGTCCGCAGAAAACGTATGGCCCCAGTGCATTACAATCGTCATAAATCGTTCTCAACATCCCTTAGGTAATGTGAGGCGAACCGGACGGAGTTACTCCTCCAAAAGGTGCAATCAAGGATGTCCTTGATTGACATGTTCTTTTGGAAGGCAAGAGAGGTAGCGACGGCTCGTACTTGTGCGCTTTTACTCGGAAGAGGCTCAAAATCAGTCTTCTGGAAAGATGAATGAGCCTCCCGAATGGTGTCCCTTAGAAAGAAAGCAACAGCATTCTTCGATAAAGGTAACTCTGGTCTCTTCACAGAGCACCAGAGGTTACCTGAGGGACCTCTTACCTCTTTCGTTCTATGCACGTAGAACTTGAGAGCCCTGACCGGGCACAGGACTCTCTCTGGTTCTTGGCCCACCAGACTTGACATACCCTTGATCTCGAAAGTCTTCGGCCAAGGGTTCGAAGGATTTTCATTCTTCGCCAAGAAAGTTGGGTTCAACGAGCAGACAGCATTGTCCCCTTTGAATCCCATTAACTTGCTAAACGCTTGAATTTCACTAACTCTCTTAGCCGTCACAAGAGAAGTTAGGAAAGAGCCTTCCTTGTCATGGTTTCGAAGAGACGTGCCTGAAGCGGTTCGAAAGTGCTCGACATAAGGAATTTAAGGACTACATCCAGGTTCCATGATGGAGGTCTCATTTGAGGAACCTTCGAGGTCTCGAAAGACTTTAAAAGGTCATGAATATCCTTGTTGTCAGGACAGGTCGAGGCCCTCTGTGCCTAAAAAACGCTGACAACAGCTTTTATATCCCTTGATGGTAGGGACCGCTAATTTCTGCACATTCTGAGAAAGAGCAGAGAAAATCAGCTATCTGGTTCACAGAGGTCGAGGAAGAGGAAACTCCCTCCTTTTTACACCATGCCCTGAAGGAAGCCCACTTCGATTGGTAAACCGCTCTTGTGGAAGCACGTCTCGCATGTGCGATTGCTCTCGCAGCTGCTTTCGAAAAAAAAACCTCTCGCTCTGGCCAACTTTTCGATAGTCTGAACGCCAGTCAGACCCAGAGCGGAGAGGTTTTGGTGAAACCTTTCGAAGTGAGGCTGTTTGAGTAGATCTTTGTCCTCCAGGGCAATGTCCTTGGAAAGTCTACAAGGAAAGACATGACCTCTGTGAAACCATTCTCTCGCTGGCCACATCGGCGAGCGATCAGGGTTAACCTCGTCCCTTACCGAGGCCGCAAACTTCCTCATGACTTCCCCCAGAATCTTGAATGGTGGGAAGGCTATAAGTCTAGGCCCGTCCAATTCCAAAGCAAAGCGTCTACCGCGATTGCTTCTGGATCCAGGACCGGGGAGCAGTAAAGAGGAAGTCTCTTGGTCCTTTGACGTTGCGAATAAGTCGACCAATGTGGACGTCCACAGGTCTCGACAAACGTCTTCGTTCAAGGTCCATTCCGTCGGTAGGACTGGTGTCCCGACGACTGAGAAGGTCTGCCCTGACGTTTTGCACTCCTGCAATAAATCTCGTCAGGATAGTCACCTTTTTTCTCTTTTGCCCACAGCAGAATCCTCTCTCGCTAGGGAAAAACAACGTTCTGGATGTGTTCCTCCCTGGGTTTTTAAATAGCGAGTGCTGTGGTATTGTCCGAGTTTATCTGAACAATCCTTGTTCTCCAAACTCTTTTCTGAAGAAACTGCAGGGACAGAAAATACTCGCTGCCAGTTCTTTGACATTTATATGCCAGGCTACCTGTTCCCCTCTCCAGGATGCCTGACACTTCCTTCCCCCTCCCCCCTGTGTTGCTCCCCATCCTGTGATGGAAGGCGTCTGAAAACAACACTAGGTCGGGGCTCAGAAGACTTAGGGACACGCCCTCTGAAGCTTCTGAGGGTCCAACCACCATCTTAGGTGGTTCTTGATTGGAAGCGATATCCTCAATATGGCATTGAGATCGTCCTTGGCCTTCCACTCGTCGGCAAGGAAAAATTGGAGAGGCCTGATGTGCAGTCTTCCCAAGGAAACAAACCTTTCTAGCGAGGAAAATGGTCCCCAGCAGACTCATTCCATTCATCGCCGAGCAAGTCTCTTCCTTAGAAAGGCTGAGATCTTTCTAAGCCTAGCCGCTGACGTTCCTGGGACGGAACGCTCGAAAAGCCACTGAATCCATCTGAATCCCCAGATACACGATGGACTGTGTTGGGGTCAGATGCGACTTTTCGAGGTTGACCAGAAGTCCCAGGGACTTCGCTAAGGCTAAAGTGAACTGCAAGTCCTTCAGACACTTCTCTATCGACGACGCTCTGATCAGCCAGTCGCGAGGTACAGGGAAACTCTTATTCCCGAAGAGTGTAGCCACCTCGCTACGTTCTTCATTACTAATGTGAACACCAGGCCCCTCGGAAGCCGTGGTCAGTCCGAAGCACATAGCTCTGAACTGCCATACTTTGTTGTCTAAGACAAACCTTAGATACTTTCTTGAAAGAGGGTGGATCGGGATGTGAAAGTACGCGTCCTGCAAGTCTAAGGATACCATCCAGTCGCCCGGTCTCAACGCTCCCAGAACAGAATGAGGCGTCTCCATCGTGAATTTGTTCTTTTCCACGAAAAAGATGGAGCCTGCTTACATCTAGAACTGGACGCCAACCTGACGACCTGCTTCGGTACTAGGAAGATTCGTTGTCAAAAAACCTGGAGACCCCAGGTCCGCGACTTGTTCCACCGCTCTTTTGTCGATCATCTGCTGAAGGAGATCGAACAATACTTTCTTCTTTTCTCCCTGATAGGATGGAGAAAGGTCTCTGGGAGTCGTAGAAAGAGGAGGAAGATCTAAAAAGGGGATCTTGTACCCCTGCTCACGATCTTGAGGGACCAAGAGTCCGTGGAGGCTCTCTCTCTCCACGCTCCCGCAAAAAACTTCAGTCTGGCTCCGACTGGTGTCTGAAGGACAGCTTCTCACTTGGAAGGCTTTGGCTTAAAGGAAGCTCTCCTCGTGAAAACCCTCTCCCTCGAGGAGCTGCTCTTGAGGGGGGAGCCCCACGAAAGGGCTTTACTTTCTTCGGCGGTCGAACCGCAGCTGAAGAGGTTGAAGGTACGGCTGACCGTCTTGTAGACTGGGCCAAAAGGTCCTGAGTGCCTTCTCTTGTAAGCTGTTCGTCAGGTCCTTTACCAACGTCTGGGGGAAGAGATGGTTCGAAAGAGGCGAAAACAGCAAATCCGCTTTCTGAGCTGGAGTCACCGAACGAGCTGTGAGTTGCACAGCAAAGCTCTCTTTTTAATAAAGCCGTTCCAAAATGAGATACGAGCTCCTCCGAACCATCCCTGACGGCTTTGTCCATACATGCTAACACGCTGGAGACAGCTCCCCCAGACTGAGAGATTCTGGGCTTCTCGCTTGTAGATCCGAACTCCCAAACACCAGTCAAGGAAGTTGAACACTTCCAGCGTCCTGAGCAGACCCTTCAAAATGATGTCAGTCTCCGACGCGGTCCAGGTTACCTTAGGGCAGAGGGTAAATCGACCTCCTCTGCAAATCCACTAGGCTGGAGAAATCTCCTTGAGCCGAAGAAGGGATACGAACTCCCACTTCATCTTTGGTTCTATACCAAATGCCCCTTTTCCACTAAGTCTAGTAGGAGGCAAGGCGAAGGTCGTCTTGCCTTGGTCTCACCTTCGTACCATCCAATCCTCGGAGCTTTTTAAAAGCACGTTTCGTGAGAGAGAAGTTTTCATCTCTACAAACTCCGGGTTTTTCCAGTTTTAGATGAAGAAAACTGCGAAGGAGGAGACTGGGAGCTGCGGGCTGAAATTTGTCTTAAAAGAAGAACGCAAGAGTCGTACGAGGACTTTATAGTCCGAGATAGACGGGGCTGCAGCAGGTTCTCTTCAACCGATTCAGCCGAACTACTTAGCTCTCTTCTCTCTAAACGGAAGAGGAGACCGTCTTACAGGAGAGGGCGTCCTAATGTCAGGTTTTGGCTTGATCAAAGGACCCCCCCTATCCTGCTAGAGGCAGCCTTATTTCGGGTGTCTTCTTTATGACGCTTACTGCTCGATGAAGGTAGAGCGTCCTGAGGAGGACGAGCGTCCCTCAGCGCCTTCCGCAGCAGTCTCACCTGCCCGAGAAGCGTCCTTACATTTCTTCTTCGCTGGCATACGTGCCTCGTTGCGCGTAAACTAGCGTGTCTGGGGGGTACGACTTCTTGGTCAGAATCCCCAAAAACGTCTTGAAAGGCGGCGGCTGAACGTCCTGCCTAGCGTCCTGCCAAGCGTCCTGCCGAGCGTCCTGGTGAGCTCCTGCCGAGCGTCCTGTCTAGCGTCCTGGCGTCGAGAAGTCCTGCCTACGTCCGCCAAGCGTCCGACGAACGTCCTGCTAGCGTCTGCCAAGCGTCTGAGAGCGTCTTGACAAGCGTCCTGACGAGCGTCCTGCCGAACGTTCCCTGTACAGAGCGTCCTCCTCAAAGCGTCCTGACGTAACGTCCTTCTAGAGGACGAACGAGATCGGCGAATCGCCGAAGGAGAAGCGATTGGCGAACGAGACGAAGTAGGTGAAGGAGAAGGAGACTGCTTAGTCCTCTTGACAGGCAGTCTAAGGTCCTTCCTCCGCTTAGGCTCGACTGCTGCTGGGCGAGTCCTCTGAGCCATAAGCGAGGATAGCTGGTCCTGAAGGGACAAAAGAATGTTCTTCGTTGGGGAAGAATGAACAGAGGAAGCAGGACTGATCCTGTGAGAAGACGAGGGGCGAGGGGACGCCTCCTTCCTTCTCACAGGTACAGCTACCTGCTTCTCAGGTATACGCGCCTGTGCACGCAACCTAGCGTCCTCATCGGAGGAGATCCTGCCTCTCTTCTGAGGCGGAAAAACGTCATACGCGTCCTCCGACGAAAGCGGCGAAAGAGGACGTGAAGCGTCCTCCGCACGAAACGTCCTTTTCAAAGGACGAGAGTCTCTCCGAGCGCTCCACCCCTTGCGCGGGGAGGACGCTTCGGAGGACGAAAAGCACTCTTTCAGGACGCGCGCTCGTGCACGGTCCTTGGCAGCCTGGGTCTTTGCTACAGGGCCTGCCGAAGGGACGCCAGATCGGTGGGAAGCCCCCGTAACCCTCTTGCGGCTTTCGACATACCTACTCCCTGGGTCTTGGGAGTCTGATAGAGGTCTAGGCCTAGAGGCATTATGGGGCCGATCTGACGCCCCCTCCACAACACTGGGGGCACGATCACACACTTGCACCGAGCCAGTTTCTAAGGCTTTCACTTTGGTCCTCCAGAGTGCGAAGAGACTCCACCAAAATCAGAGAGAGAGCATTCGCTTCTCCCGACACAGAATCAGAGCCCGAAGGCAACACAGGTTTAGGGGTTGTAAACACTACAGGTGTTAATGCAGGAGAGATGTTAGCCTTACCTTTGGAAGAACCACTCCTGGAGGAAGACCTCCTGATCCTATCGCGCTCAATTTAAGGCGATAGACTCATATACTCTCCATTCATCATCGGTCAATTTCTCACATCATTGCACCGATTATCAATCAAACAATTAAGCCCCCCTACAACTCATACATACTGTGTGGGGGTCTACCGATGCTTTCGGTAGCCTCACCTTACAATCAGCCCTCACACACACTCTGAAAACTCACTTAACACTTGATCCAGACATATCTTATATAGAAAAGTCAATCCAAAATCAAAAAAAATCAAAAAAACGGTCCACTATCGCGCATGCCAATTCAACATCCAATTCAATACCAAAAAAATCAATCAGATACTTAAAAGCGAGTCAATTTCCAAAAAATCCTGAGCAGAGGTCTGTAAACAGATGTTTACCGACCGGCGACAGAAAAAAATATGAATAGAAAATGGGAATGGTTCCTGATATCCGCCTCCCAGCGGCGGGAATGGGTACTACCACCTGGCCGCCCACTGCGTGTGCCGCGAGTTTTGAAATTTTCTGTCGGACGTCAGAAAATACAGCTATATATATATATCTGTCAGGTAAGTGGCATGAACAAACTAGAAGCTAAGTAGGATGTTGGTCTTTGTGAAAATTAAAAAAAAACAAAAAAAAAAAATTTTTTAAACAATCCCTTTAAGCGTAGTCCTTCTAGGAAAGTCGTAGAAGGATACTGGTAATGAGTTGCACAGAAAAGAAGTAACTACGGTATGTGTTTATGATTTGACCGTATCGTATTCTCATACAGTAGAAACTCTACTACCTTCTACTATCTTCTTTCTTTTCGTTAATAGAACGAAAGAAAGAGTATATATATATCCTTAAGGAACGAAGTTAATCCAGGAACTCTTTAAATCTTCGTGATCCCCTCATAAATCGCGGAAGAGACAGAATTCCTGTTCATCACTAGGGTTTTACGGAAGGAAGTAGATATTTCCTATCCGCCATCATACCCAAACGTCGATGAGATTCTTATTAAGAAAAAACTCCCAAAGTTCTTGCCTCCTCAAAAACGAGGGAAGAGCATGGATGAAGGAAAGAGTCCGCATTGAGAGGAACTGCCTAACACAGGAGTCTTCTGAATAATGAAAAGGGGCTCAAAGAGGAGTCTCGCGACTGACCTCTCTCTCAAATGAAGATTTTGGAATCTTCTGACGCCTGGCGTCTGGATCCTTATGGCGCCTAGCGACCTGGCGTCTGGATAGTTCCGCGCGCCTGGAATGTTCCGCACGCTAGAAATGGAGACTCGCTCCTGGAACGTTCCGCTTGCGTGGAAGGTCCCGTGCGTCCTAATAGATCCGAGCGCCTCTAGTCTTGTTATACGAGCCTCTTGCCAGTAAACGTTCAATGGAAGCATCCTTCTGATTGCCACTCTATTATAAGGCTCCTTAGTTAAGCCATCTGTTTTCTCTTTGAAGGCGCCTTGCGCCAAGAAAAAAGTTCTGGAACGCGGCTCGCACTCAGTTGCTGGAACGCGGCTCGCGTTTAACTGTATGAACGAGGCTCGCGCTAGTCTGTTGGAACGCGGCTCGCGCTAGTCTGTTGGAACGTGGCTCGCGCTAGCTTGCTGGCTGGCTATCAGCCTCTCGCTCAGTGAGTCAGTGTTCTCTTATTCAGAGAACGAGCCAGATCGTCCGAACTCCAAACATGTACATTCTTCGTCTTTTCGGATGTAAGATGAAGAAACTGAAGAACAGACGCACTTTTTGAAGGATGCCTTTCCAATGGCTATCCCTGGCAGTCTGGGACGTTTTACAGATCCTGCCGAGGGAACGAAACCCGATCGGTGGGATTCTCCATAACCTCCGTAAGGCTTTCGACTTTCCTTCTCCTCTGGGCTTGTGAGTTTGGAAGAGGTCTAGGCCTGAGAGCGAGACAGAGCCGATCGAACGGACACCCCCTCTAACTAATTAGGACGCCTTTCAATGGCGAACTTGGCAGTCTGGGACGTTCTACAGATCCTGCCGAGGGGACGCTGATCGAAGGGGATTCTCCATAACCTCCGTAAGGCTTTCGACTTTCCTTCTCCTCTGGGTATGTGAGCTTGGAAGAGGTCTAGGCCTGGGAGCGAAACAGAGCCGATCAGAACGCACCCTCCACTGCACTAACACTAAAATCACTTCTTACCTTTCAATAGCTCGTATTTTGAGCTACATTCTTTTGTCTTCAATTTGCAATATGAATTTGAAGATTCTGTGAAGTAAGAAGGAGATGAGGATACCACACTACTAGTATTGTTAATGCTCTAACTGCTCGTTAGTACGAGAGCTATATAAACTTCTAAAGGAAGCGTAACTATTCTTTCCTTACATCCTCAAGAAGGAAGTTAGCTCAATCAATTCTAACATTTACTACACGTTATTATGAATAAATATTAAAATTTTCCTTCTTGCAAACTATGTGAGTATCTACCGAAAAGTTCGGTAGTTACACGTAAACAATTCTTCGAAATTTTCGAAGCCAAAGTTATAAAAACAAATTAATATGCGTATGCCGAACCAAAGATCCAGTACTTCCCTGCAAAAGATAGCCCAGTAGATCGATGGCGATGAAATCCAAAAATCAAGTCAGGAGGAACTGCAAACGTTGTTTACATTCCAGCGACAGAAAAATTATGAATTAGAAAACGGGTATGGTTCCTATTCCCGCCACCCAGCGGCGGGGGGGTAGATCACCTGACCTACCTGCCGCGTGTGCCGCGAAATTCAAATTTCTGTCGGACGACGGAGTAATAGCTATGTATATATCTGACAGGTAAGTTGAATGTATAAAAATGTAATTTTTGTTAATATTTTTGGGGGTCTGGAACGCATTAATTGTACTGACATTATTCCTTATGGGAATTACTGTTTCGGTTTTAGTAGGTTTCGGTTTTCGTGGGAGGTTCTGGAACGAACTATGTACAAAAACCAAGGTTCCACTGCACAAGGGCTTCCTGTTCCTGCAAATGGAAAGGTGTCCTTTGCACTGGATTTTGTGACTGTAGCTTTCAAGAAGAAAGGCTTTGTAGGAACATATGATATCCACAATTTAAGCTTTAAATCTATGCATATCATGTTCAGAGAAAATAGTGCAAGTTTTTGAGAAATCTGTAAATTGGTGTTTGCTGTCCATGATGACTGATCTTTGATTACAGTGAAATTTCCATGTGATAGAATGGGACTTTGTTTTCTAATTAAAATGTAATTTACTTGAAATTTTACAGCACAAATATGAACCTTCACACAGAAAACTACGCATAGAGCGTAAATCAGCACAGAAATGTGATTCTGCTAGACTTTGAATACCAGAAATGAGCCCTTGGAATTGGGTTTATCTGATTTTTAAATTACATAATTGAATTTCTTGGACCCAAAAATATGCCTAGACACTAGGACCATCATTCTAGGTAAATTAGAGCATGAGGTATAGGGAAAACTCAATTTTCTTCAGATACGATTATGTAGAAAATTTCCAAATAGCTATTACAAGAGAATACCCACCTTCCCAAAAGTCTACCCAAGTTTTTTTTAAGCCAAGACCCTATATTTAGCAAATCTGAAGAGTAACTCTCTACCTCTCTCAACACACAGACCCCCTCCCGCCCCTGACTATTGTCAAACACCTTCAATTACTGACTCTGCAGACAAGAGATATATATAACAAACAAGGAGTGGTAGATCAACACACACAGAACAAGTAAGAAGTTTGTACCTAAGAAATATGAAAACAACAAATATATGTTCATATGAATTATACCAATCACACTCAAGGTCTGTAGATTAAAAAAAATCATGGAACCATTCCAGTTAAGGAATCAGATATAAACTGGAGGACACACCTATTTTCACACTGATTTTCAAAACATCTGAGAAGCTTACCCCTCACAGTCCGGGTTAAAATACGCTTGTGCAACACCTATGACCAGCCTAAATTTAAGGCTGATCAATCTAAAAGAACACTAAAAAAAACTTATCAATGGAAAGAGGAAGATATGTATATGATCATGGTATAAAGAAAAAAACGAAAAAAAATTCTGTATCTTCCATGGGAAGTTGAAAGTTAATATTTTCCACCCTTTGCTAGCCTCTTTTCCTTAAGACATTCCTAAAAATATGCTAATTTTTCAAAGTTATAGTGTTCTTTCTAATATTCTTTTATTTTATTTTGTCAAATTAAAATTACAGTTCAGACAATATCATAACAGATAAGAACTAAGGCCAGAAACAAAAATTCTAAATATAATTATTGTAAAATATTTACAATGCATCCTTGGATGGGAAGTTGTGACAACATTCCCTTTGACCACCTCAAGCAAGACTGAAGGTCTCTCAGCTCACTCCAACTCTTGTACAGCAATCTGAAGAGTTGCCAATGGTAATAAAAGGAACTAGGAACATTCTTCCCACAAAATTCGTTCAAACTCTATGGCACCAAATCTTGAACATAAATGTAGTATATTACCCAGACATTACCAAAAAGCTATAATGTTTAAACATATACAGTGGTCCTCTGTATTTCCGGTGGATGTGTACCAGACCCACATCCCCCGGGGAAATACTTAGAATTCGCGAATAGTTGGAACCCCTATAAAAATGCTGAAAACTGCCTATTTTGTTAGTTAAAACTCAAGAAAAGCCCACTAAAAATTGTTATTCTTAATTTTTTTAATAGTTTTATCACAAAAAGAACATTTTATGATGATATTGATAAAAAAACCTGGAATTTTAGGATATTTCTCATAGGAAAATACCGCAAATACGGCGAATTTCCCATGAATAAGAGGGAAATGTTCCAGAAAGAAATCCGCGAATGCGTGAGTCCGTGAATCCAGAGAACACGAATATGGGAGGTCCACTGTAGTGTGCATGTTACCCGTCCACATGGAGTTAAACAAAAATAAGTAACTTCTAGCTCAGGAGAACATTAATGCTGACAAAAAGTTGGGTCTAAAAAATAAGTTTTTCACTTACATGCAGAACACTCTCAGTGTTCATTCATGACGAAAATGGCCAATTTTTTCCTTGCTACACCCTCCCTGCAAATACCCTGGTACTTTGGCATGAAATCAATAGAAAAGGATACCTGTACCACTAATCATTTAAGGGAAGCTAAGTTGGATGTTCATGGAGTTCCTTTAACATGCTCTGCATCATCAGGGTTAGGTCTTAGGAAAGCTAACTCAAGGGCAAAATAATTCATGAAGTCTAATTCTTTAATGCATAAAACTTGGTCCAGGTTACACAACTGATGGTGTAATATTTTTGCCTAATATTTGCTCTACTAAATCAACTTTTGAAGACAGTATGTTTACCAGGGGCCAGAGGTAGCCATGTTCTCTGCCTATAAGAAAAACAGGATGTATAAAAGGGATTTCAATAAAAGAACAAGATCTTAGAATTATGCAAAGAAAGAAAAATCCCTTATCAAGGAGAGAGAGAGAGAGAGAGAGAGAGAGAGAGAGAGAGAGAGAGAGAGAGAGAGAGAGAGAGAGAGAGAGAGAGAGAGAGAGAGAGAGAGAGTTTTATTTCACAGATGGTCTCATTCTCATTATTTTACTATCCATTCTTATATCTTCTCTTTCATTTCTTCATTGCCAATATTCTTCTATTTCTACTTCTAGAGGGTTTGATAACATCTGGAATTTTATACATTCATACCAAGGTTTGGAATCACTTTTTATCTGATAAAGAGGGACAAATGCAATGCTAAAATATTAACAAAGATGAATAAAAGGAAGTAATAATGAAATGTACATAGTCAGATTTTGCATCAAACAAATAAGAAAAAACTGATGTAACATTTATGACAATCATGAAATCAAGAGTGTTCTCATCTGTTTAAAAATGAACTGAATCACACAATAAATAAGCTTATGACAGGCACATACATACTTCTTTTACAACTATTTGGCACATGGTTTTTCATTCCTTGGAAATCTAGACACGAGTTAAAATAAGTTTATTTCAGATCTGTATCATGTGGGCATACATAACTGTAACCCCCAGAACCTAGATAAAAACAAACAATCTAATCTCTGAAAGAGACTGAGAGTATGAATCAGAGATATGCATTGCACACTGTGATTTCAAAACACTGAGATTAACTAAATTGCATAAATAAAAGTAAATTCTATTTTGCAGCCTATACTGTAGTGAACATAACTTCACTGGAAAGATTGACTGCATGGACAACTGTGGATTCAAAACATAGCGTGCATTTTTTTACAGTAATTCAAAATACTGTAATGCAAGTAGTTCATCTTTTTACCACACCTGAGAACTGCTTAGAAAACAAGTATTATGCGACACCAAATATATTTTTTAAAAATCTGCACAATTTCCATCACAGGTAAAGGAACTGCCGTTTCAATTTGAAAGACATTCAAGTGACACCCTTAGAACTATTTCAACAAACTACAGGATCAGATTTTCTTCCATGATTATAAGACTAACTACAAAAAGTGGACATGTTCTCTACTGCATACTGCAGAGTGCAACATGAAATTCTAATGCAGATAAGGATACTGAAGGAGGGAAGATTATAATTAGTGCAGTGCTGCATTCAACTGGTATGAAAAGAAAGTGATCACATTTTGTGCATTTTCTAATGTAAACAATATGTGACACTCTTTCCTAAAAGAATGTCTACAGTAGGTACAAGTGGTGCGAAGGAATGTAAATTATACCATAAAAGAAGAACTGGAGCAAAGGTAGACCAAAATGCAAGAAATTTATTGCTTTTCAGAACCAAGAACTAAAACAACATACTGTACTGACTTTAGAACTAACAGTTTACACAGGGTACTCACCTAGGACTCTGAGCTGGACTAGCATTAGTGAACTCATCAGCATCGAAAAAGTCCTCATCCTCCGAGCTGGAGTATGAGGTTACTGGCACCATGTTGTCTGGAGGGACTAAGGGACAAGGTACTGGAAAGAAATTAAAATAAGCTTTGAAATAAAATTTATATTAAGACCATGCAGCAATTCTATCTAAATAGTAAAATAAAAAAAAATCATAAAAAGAAAATCCTAATGTCAACTTGATGTCAACCTCTTCTACCCTCAGACTGTACATCAAATGAAACATTAACTAAAAGCTTTTCCCTATTTCTAAAAGAAAGACACACTGTACAAATTACATTTCAGGAGCTTTCCTTCAAAGCAGAGTGGCTGAGGTGGACTTTGGTAAAAGACTTCAGATTTTATGCCTAAAAATATATAAACTACTTTTTACAAGTTGTTGTTGTTGTTATTATTCAAAGAAAACTCATAATCACATGAGTCAATATAATGGGAAAGTAAATCCACAGTAGTATGACTGTTATTTAAAACATAAAGCTGAAAGCTTTTGATGACCTGCATGGTCCTCCTTGTCAGGTCATCGAAAGCTTTCTGCTTTATATATTTTAAATAACACAATCAAACAGTCATAATACTGTGGCTTCCCTTTCCCATTACCATTATCATCATTCAGTTGATGAAACGTATCCATACGGAACAAGCCAACAGGGGTCATCAACTTTAAATACAAGCATCGAAAGAATATGGTGTTCATTAGGAAGAAGTATGAGGAAGTAAAGGGAAATACAGAAAGAGATCCCACTTACAAAAAAAACAATAAATAAATAAATACATAGATAAAAATGTATTCAAATGCAAGAACAGTATTAGGGTTGTAATGCACTGCATTTTTGCTTGAACTTCTGAACTACCAACTTCATGACATCCTCTGGGAGGCTGTTCCACAGTAACAGTGTGAGGAATAAAGAACTGGATCTGATAAGTTCCACAGCGAGCCACATTTATTTGGTCCTATCAAAATACAAAACATCGCCTTTTAAGAACAAGATTTACTCCCTAGGTGGAAGATTGTCTCTCAACTGACTGGCTAACTGAATCTCCACCTGAAATAGTCCTGGTCCCAGTCTTGATAGTGAGCTAAGGAGCATTTAACTACAGTAACCTCCCATTTGGTCTGGCATAGGAGTGACCGAGCAACAAGGCCCTGAGTTCTAGAGATGTGTTTGAAATCTTCCTCATAAGAGGAAAAACTCATTAAACCATGCATGATCCTTACAAGGGGTAACATATGTTGGAAGGCAGTTAAAATCTGGTCATCAAAATTGGTAGGTTCACATTATAGTTCTACCTTGCACTTTGATAAAAGGGAGATTGAAGAGAATTGCATCCTCTAATCCTGGTTGCTCGATTGTTCAGAATACCTGATCCTGATTGTACTAAGCCCAAGTTGCTGCCTCTCAGAGGGAAGAAGTAAGAGCAGCCTTGCAGTCTACCATACATCACATTCTAAATACCTCAGGCAAGATACTTTTCTGTAAGAGGAGCTTGGGTGACTACACAATGTCATGGGCATTCACTACAGATACTAAACACTTGTGAACAATGTGATTTTTTGAAGAATAAGAAAAAGGTAGTTTGATGCTTCACAACAACAGACTTCATTACTTGTGCTACTCAAAAGTAACTCCAAAATGCAAGGGACACCATCCAACATCCTAGACTTCATGAAATTTCCCCAAAATTGTACAGCCTAATTGGACAGAACAGCCATATGCTCATATGCTAAAAGCCATAAAAAAGAACTTCCTGGATTCCATCTTCTTGTGCTTGTCAGTAATAATGAAGAGTGCACCTCCTGTGAGAGAGGGCTTCCTGGATGACTTCCTGTGAGAGAAAGAGCGGGCAGAGGAAGACAAGGAGGAAGAGGACGACCTTGAACATTGAAGAGGAGGAGAAAGTACACCTGCATTTCTTTGCCACCCATACTCCTTGCTTGTGCTCTACTCTCCTCTAATTGAGTGGGAGAACTAGTCAGGCAAGAAAAGCCGAGATCAAAGGGCTCATGGGAAGGATGACCACTACTGGAGGCCCAAAAGGGATGAGCTCATTAGAGGGTGAAACAACAACAGGTAAAGATCCTATTAACATAGCTGAGGATAAGTGGTCCAGGAAAACAGCAAAAGATGGGTTTCCCACATCTTCCAAAAGTATTCAATAAACATGTCATCCCTGTGGCAACCTTCTTGGTAGAAGTAAATAGTAGACTTGCATGTGCACGCACAAGGATGTCATTTGGGACTGCATGTTGATCACTCACCTTCCAATGTGCAACTGCACAACCTCCCTGGACCAAGTATGCAACTTACACAGGGAGAAGATTTGGCATGTGTTCATTAATGTCTAAGGGAGGTATTTCATCCTGATGACATCAGTAATGCTTTTTACCTTTCTTCTCTAGTTTCCAAACCTTTTCAACTGTAAAGACAACCAACCTGCAAACTCCTGACAGGGAAGATCAGAAATGCAAACTCCTGACAGGGGAGATCAGAACTACAGATTCTATTCATATAAAAGGAACAGTATTAGTAGTGATCTGTAGACATTGAGGACAAGAAGCATTACACACTCACCAACATCCTTCACACCTCCATTGTTCACTCTTCTTGGGCAATTCATAACTTAAGAAAATTACATACATTCATAGGAAGAAAAAACACATGCAGACTTGGCAGTTAGCAGGTTAACAGCAAAATCTCCTCACTTGATGACAGCCAAATAAAAAGTGTTTGTTAATGGCAGGTGAATATAGGTTCTCCCAATCACCTCCCTGCCACTAGTAAACTACTTAGTTATAAAGTTTCAGGAATGATGTTTAGGAATGATTGACTCTCAGTTTTCAATTAGGCGCTACTGTATAACATTTTCTTATCCTTGATCATTCTTAGTTATGTCACCTACCCTGAAACTTAGCTGATGATTGCTGTCCTGTTTCTCCTGTTTTTCATAGTCACTATCCTCTTCCCTAGTTTTTCTAACTGGCAAAGACAACCCCACAGAAGACATCTTCAACTCCTAGTTGACCCAAACTCGCTCAGCATTTAAAGGAACTGTTCAACATCACTCTAGTTATCCTTATAAACTGCATGTATGAACATTCAGAGATGCGAACAGACAGGGTTGTAAGCTAATATTGTTTGGAGGGCTCACTTCTACCACCCATAAGTTCAAATTGTGCTGTGTGTGCCTATTCAGCATATTAAGAAATTTTGCCTCACTGCAAGAAGAACCTGTTCGTTTAAACCACTCCCTGATTATCCCGAGTAGTATTCTCATGATTTACTACTATGTACTTCGTATTCTTACAATTACAAGAATACTCATTCAGACTCATAAAATATTTCTATTCATTTTTGTCCTCCTGATTTACCTCATTCTATGATGAATTCCTGTTTTCTATATTTCCTCTCCCATGTGAAATGTTTGGTAAGAAATTTGACTGTGAATTGTTTACTTTATGAACTTTGAATGTCAGATGCTTCTGTGAAATTTTCTCCTCCAAACCTCTTCCCTTCATATCTTCCTTCACTTTTCTTCGCCATCTAATTCTCTGTCTCCCTCTTGTTCTTCTTCCTCTAACAGGTTCCTCCCAAGCCCTCTTCACTCTCCTCTTGTCATCTATCCTTCACATGCCCATACCATCTCAATCATGACTCTTATCACCTGCCCTTCTTTTTATTTCATCATTTTCCAATCTCTCAAGCAGCAATATTCCCATAATCCACCTCAGCATTCCCATCTGCTCTCTCAAGCTTTACTTCCTCTTTTGCTCTTAGAGCCCATGTTTCCTATCCAGACATTAACACTGGTCTTATCACTGTGCTATAAATCTTGACTTTTAGCTTGATTGGCATTTTCTTATCACATACTACTCCAGCTACCTCTCTCCACTTTCCCCACACAACTTTTATCCAACTGTCAACTTCAGCCTCATATCCTCCTCTTGACTGAAAGTAGATCGTAATTATTCAAACCTTTCCACCTGTTTTATAATCATGCCTCTTCTTTCTTGCATTACAATTCTGCCTCCATCTTCCCTACTGCTCACCAAAACCTCTGCTTTATTCAAATTCACCTTTTTAATGTTACATGAATCTAAATCTAATTTTATTTTCTTCTTTTTAGCTTTCTAACACCCAAAGCAATTCTTTATAAAAATGCATGATTTAAAAATACAGTGGGCCCCCCGTATTCGCGTTCTCCAGATTCGCGGACTCACACATTCGCGGATTTCTCTCGGGAACGTTTCCCTGCATTATTCGCGGAAAATTCGCGCATTCGCGGTATTTTTCTATGATAAATATCCACAAATTCCTGGTTTTTTTGATGAATTTCATCATAAAATGCACTTTTCGTGATAAAACTATTAAAAAACCCATGTAGGAAAATTTTTAGTGGGTTTTTCTTGAGTTTTAACTAATAAAATAGGCTGTTTTTAGCATTTTTATAGGGTTCCAAACATTCGCGGATTCTAACTATTCACGGGGGGGTCTGGTATGCATCCCCCGCGAATACGGGGGGACCACTGTACATTGAAAATAGTATAATCTATGATTCCCAAGTTAACACAGGAATGTAAACATAACATATTTCAAAAGTTTAAAATCTTTCTTAGTTTTAATAATTTATCATCATAAATTATGCACTACATATTAAAAACCAACATACAAACAATTCAAGATACAATCAGTTGTCTGGAACATAAATCGTTAGTAAGTTGGATAGAGATTGTACAAAACTTTTTCTTCTCCTTATTTTAAGAACCAAAAGTTGCTTGAAGTGAAAGTTCCATCAATCTTCTCACATAATCTCCAAAGCCACAACCAGTCTGGAGGGGAGCAAAACAACACATCCAGCAATGATCTAACCAAGTAAAAATGGTCGTCTATAATAGTAGGTGAATCAAGGTCCCCACCATAATAATGAGTGTCTTACATATCTTTTCAAAAAGTTGCTTGAAGTGAAAATAACACATTCAGTAACAACCCAAACTACAGTAGTACTTCGAGATATGAAAGGCTCTACTTACGAAAAACTCGAGATACGAAAGCCAATGCGAAAAATTTTACTGCTCTACATACGAAAAGTTTTCAAGATACGAAAGGTTGTTGCTGTAAAGTCCCGAGATTCGCCTGGACCACCGAGAACAATTTTAAAACTACCGCGCCGCCAACTGAGTAAACTCGCCACCATCCTCCCGCTCTCCCATTGGTCCCTGATGCTAGTCACCCCATAAGGTCCTGCTCTCCTATTGGTCAGCATCTACCCCTTGTGCTTTAAGTATTCTATTGGTAAAAGGATGCTGTAATTTGAAAAATTTATTCATGCAATACATTTAATAAAAAAAACATTAGGTAACGATAGAATAAAGAACAGAAATGAATGGTTATTACGTATACTGTTTGGTAGTTTCAGTAGTTGAAGAGAGATAATGAAAATTTATGGCTTACTGTGTAAAGTGATTGCTTGTCGATCGTTCGATACTCGTAACTGCTGGATGTAAACAGACGTTTGGAAGCCTTTTTTTGTTTGTTTATTATAGTTAATGGTTACTTAATAATTATTTGAAATGAGTACATGCAATACATTTAATAAAAAAATTGTGAATTAGATATCATAAACTATAAAATAAATCAGACTGCCAACAAATACGTATTTTTTAGAATTCTTCTTCTGTTTTATTATTACGTTACGTATACGTATGTTTCATTATAGCTGTCAGTAACTCGGTATCTCCATTAGGTAAAGATAGAATAAAGAATAGAAATGAATGGTTATTACGTATACTGTTTGGTAGTTTCATTAGTTGAAGAGAGATACTAATGACAATTTATGGCTTACTGTGTGCTAGGAAAAATGATTGCTTGGCGCTCGTTCGATACTCGTAGACGGGTAAGAGCTGGATGTAAACAATCGATTGGAAGGTTTGTTTTTTGTTTGTTTGTGTATTATAGTTAATGATTAATTAATAATTATTTGAAATGAGTACATACTGATTATTTACACATTTTATTGGCATATTCCAAGCTTTTAGCTTCTTAGGTTTAGATGTCAAAATCATAGACTAGGATACCAGTCAGAAACGCTACATTAGGCTAGGCTATTGCGTAAGGGACATATGCTAAAGTCTAAATATTGCAGTAAAATAAAAATGGGTTGACATTACATGCAGTTGAATATTACTCAAGTATGTACAGTATTTTGCCTTTTTGAAGTCATATTTCTTCCGTCCGATCGGCGTTGTAACCCTAGAACATGTTTTAGGCCTGGAAATATAATTTACTGGGGTGTTTTTAGAGGGCTTGGAACGGATTAGCCATTTTACATGTAAAATGTGTTCCAAGATACGAAAAACTCATAATACGAAGGCCGCCTCGGAATTGATTAATTTCGTATCTCGAGGTACCACTGTAAATATGGTTGTCTATAATAGTAGATGAGCCAAGGGCCCCTCCATAATAAAGGGGTCTCACATCTTTTTATAACCTCTTCACTCAACCACACTATGAAACTGACATGGACCAAGTGTAACGGAAGTATCTATCATTATAGGTTTTTAATCCATGGCAAAAAAAAAAAAAGGGTGGGAAAGGAGACTTGTACTACCACCTCACCTATTATTAATGTGTAACTAGATACTTAAGTCTATTGCCTTTGATTGTAAGAAAAGTACATTTCGAATTTCCAGTAATGCAATGCCTTCCAAACCCTTCTGACGTAGCATTAGTTCAAAACACCTAAAAGTTAACCCCAAAGTGTTGCTATAACACCTTAGGAAAAAACACAGCTTAAGCAAACATTAGAGACTGATTTCAACAGGAAAAGGTGGTAGAAACATTGCAACAATCCAAACACTAGAAAATCAACAACCAGATATGTACAGTGAATTCAAACTTCCCCTGGCATCTACAGTTACATATTCCTCCTAACATCGGTCTCTCCTTAGCTGCCCAACAACTTTACCTTGCTTTAATTTCCACCTCTCCTTTAAGAGAAAATCCCAAATGAGTTTCCACATATGATTAAATGATCTTATTTAAACTAATCAATAACAATACTCCTATAAAACTCCTTGCCAACTAAGGAACTACTAACCACCCCAAGATGTTCTAGTTGTAATATATATAACAATATAAATGGAACCAAAAAAGCATAGAACTGTACATTGTATATAAACAAAAAACAGTTTTCTAAAATGAAACAAATCAGTAATACAAGTATGAACAAATCTGAATCCCAAAAGAACACTTAAAGTGCCCCAAAAATAATTCAATTAGTCAACTAACCCTTAAACGCCGGAGCGGTAAAAAAAAAAATGTCTCCTGTGTGCCGGAAGTGTTTCAGAGTGAGAGCGGAAGCGGAAAAAATTTTTTTTCAAAAAATCACAGCGCTGCTTAGTTTTTTGTTTTAAGATTTAAGAGTTCATTTTTGGCTCCTTTTTTTGCCATTGGCTGAAGTTTAGTATGCAACCATCAGAAATGAAAAAAATTATCATTATCATATATAAATAATGCGATATATGATAGCGCAAAAACAAAATTTCATATATAATTGAATTCAAATCGCGCTGTGCGCAAAACGGTTAAAGGTAACGAGTTACTTTTTTTTCGTTGTAATGTACACTAAATTGCGATCATTTTGGTATATAACACATTGTAAAACAATAAAAGCAACACAGAGAAAAATATTATCACAAAATAATGCATGAATTCGTAACGCACGTACGTAAACAAATATTTTTTTTCAAAAATTCACCATAAATCTAAATATTGTCCTAGAGACTTCCAATTTCTTTCAAAATGAAGAAAAATGATTGAATATTACTATACTGTAAGAATATTAGCTTACAAATGCAGTTTTCGACCATATCTGACTAGGTAAAGTTGACCGAATGTAGAATTTTTATATATATATATATGCAATTATTTCGGAAATAAGAAAAGCTACAACCTTCAAATACTTTTCGTTTTATTCTACATGAAATTGCGCACATTTTCATATATAAAACTCTATGAAATGCCTAATATGAAATGGAGCAAATATTCCGAGAATGGAACATACGCATTTCGGAGATTTGTGGCGGAGAATCCGCGCGCGGAGGGAAGGAAAGATTTTTTTTTAAATTCACCATAAATCTAAATATTGTGCTAGAGACTTCGAATTTGTTTCAAGATGAAGATAAATGACTGAATATTACTAGACTGTAGAGTTTTAGCTTTACAATTGCTTTTTTCGACTATTTCGGTAGAGTCAAAGTTGACCGAACGTGGTTTTTTTTGTTCTATTTATCGTGATTTATATGCAAATATTTTAAAAAAAATGAGAAAAGCTACAACCTTCAATTATTTTTTGTTGTATTTTACATGAAATTGCGCACATGTTCATATATAAAACGTTATGTAACGGCTAATTTAAAATGGTGCAAATATTACCACAATCGCACGTATGATTTTTTTCGGAAGAATTACCGCGCAGACGTAAAGAAAATGTTATTTTTTTCATAAATTCACCATAAATCAAAATATTGTGCCAGAGACTTCCAATTTGTTGCAAACTGAAGGTAAATGCTTGAATATTACTAGAATATAAGCAGTTTGGCTTACAATTGCCTAAAAGTATATATATACAGTCAAAGTTGACCGAAGTTGAAAATTTGTCACTTATCATTTTTAATATGAAAATATTTCAAAATTGATAAAAGCTACAACCATGGGTTGTTTTAGTTGTATTTGTGCATGAAATTGCGCACATTTTCATATATAAAACTTTATGTAACGGCTAATTTAAAATGGTGCAAACATTACCACAATCGCATGTATGATTTTTTCGGAAGAGTTACCGCGTGGACGTAAGGAAAATGTTTTTTCATAAATTCACCATAAATCGAAATATTGTGCTAGAGACTTCCAATTAGTTGCAAAATTAATTTAAATGATTGAATATTACTAAAATATTAGCGTTTTAGCTTACAATTGCGTTTTTCGACCATTTCGATAGAGTCAAAGTTGACCGAAGGTTGAAATTTTGGCACTTATCGTTATTTATATGAAAATATCTCAAAACTGATAAAAGCTACGATCATGAATATTTTTTTGTTGTATTCTTCATAAAAATGCGCACATTTTCATATATAATACTCCATGTAACGGCTAATTTAAAATGGTACAAAAATTATGTCAAAGTGACGAAATAATTTCCGAGATGTGTCACAGATACTTTTTAGTGCGGCAAGAAAGAAATTCGCGCTTGCGCGCCTGCGTAACGATTGTAAATAAAACAATACCTTGATCCGTGAACTCCCAGCATCCCCCAAGGCGCATGATTCAAGACTTTTTGGCTGGTAGGCCTAAAAGTATTTTTCCGCGAATTTTAAAAAAAAATTTTGTATGTCGACGTAAAATACGTCCAGTCGGCACCCGAGAGACAAAAAATGTCGACGTAAAATACGTCCAGTCGGCGTTTAAGGGTTAATATCCACAAAATAAAACAATAACTACAACACTTGTACAAGGATGAAAAATGGATACATTCACAACAAATAGCATTGTAAACTGCATTCAAGACTGCCAAAGTCCCTAATATGGAGAAAACACAAAACCTTACTTCAGTTAACAAGGAAAATACCAAGCATTCATAAACACATACCTTTTCCAACACCTAGAATAAATAAGCTATTTCATTAAGAAACATAATGGACCAAAATCTTGATCCATCACCAGCTCTTGTCAACTCTCCCCTCAGCTACAGCCAGTGCATAACAACATGCACCACAGGAATCTATCTATGACTTTTTGAGGTATCTTGTGGATGGGCCGGCCGGCAGACAGACAGACAGACAAACACAGAGATGGATGAATATGGCATTTTTATCCAACTAACAAAAAGCATTACATTTCAGGCAATATTACTGAAATTGTTTTTTCAATAATTTGTGGGTATTTCTATGTTTTCTTGACTTAATAAATGTGTGATTAAGTTACCTTTCACTTGAAGGATCAATTTAAAAAGCAGTTTCACCAATTTTAACAAGTCACAACCCTACCCTTCTAGACTCAACACTGGAAGATAATTGGCAATGAATACCATTTTAGTATTTTTAAAGAAATGCAACAGCAAAGTTCCTCATTTCATCACATCATCATCACTGCCTCCAACGCCATATGAGGTTTTCAGCCTAAAAAGGAACACAAACGCAAAAATAACTAGATATGATTCAAAAGGGGAAAAACAGACCATTTACACAAAATAATACTTGTCTGGTCATTAGATTTGCATCCTACCATGGTAACATAAACATTTTTCATATATTATGTAGGGAAAATTTGACAAAAAATATAATGGTCTCTTAACCAATGATGACTTTGAATTCTTTTAAATCATAGTACTAATGATAAATGAATCTGACTAAAAACCCTATGCTAGAGACAACATAAAATCCACCACAAATCTGAATATTTATGATGACAGCCATTTTATTTCATTGCCTGCTACAATATTTTTCAATCCATGACAATGAAGTTACACAACCTATTATATACAAAAACCACTTTACAGGCACCTACTATCAAATCAAAGTTATAATAAAATTTCAATGATAGATATATTCACAAACTATTTATGGCTCATAATAACACTAATAAAAATATGTAAATGAAGAATTTCAAACCCAAACCATACAAATGTACTGGGCCCTAAAGCTGAACTAGTATTTTTCCTAAAACAATACCTACATTCTATACAATGAAGAAGGATGAATCATCTAGATTCTAATTTAAAATACTCCTATGTATTCCATATACAGTTTGAACTATAAGAAACTTCTATCATTTCTTGATACTGTATACTGTATATCACTTGTATATATAATGACACCCCATATATCGTTGTCTGACACTTGCCAGTTTTGCCATAAAAATAACTAAAAAAAATTATAAAAGTTAATAGAGCAGGACATGATTATATTCAAAGTGCTGTCATGTATTTGACAGCAGTCTCCTAATCCACGACTTTATCTCCAGAGAACAGCAAAAAACATATCTATCCTACCCATTAGCATATTTCTGGATTATCTATTTCTAGGCCACTACACTATCCACTACCAAACTCAAACAAATACAACTACTTCAAGAAATAAGAATAGTTTTTTTTATCATAGACCACAGAATTTCTCATTTTAGAGACAACTCACCAAAATGGGTATTTTTATGTACTATTTTCTCTCTAGAGCATTAATATCTGGCTGATACATATTTACAGAAGTGTTTTCATAAGGCTGTTTACAGCATACCAATTTACACACTCCCCATGAATAGCAGTTAGTTAATAAAATACTCTATAACAAGTTTAGCTGTAAGCATGCATATATGAGTTGGGACCTAAAGGAGTAAAAGCTATATCAATTTTTACTTAAAAATCCTTTCAGCAGCTATCACTGTCAGGTTCTTATTTACTATTACTACAAGCAATGCAATACATATTTACAAGATGTCCGCACAACCAAGGACAAAAGCCTAAATTAAAAAGATGAATACTCTTTCAACTACTACCAACACTAGTGTCCTATGAGGTTATGAAGACAGTGTTAATAATACGATTACCATGAGCAACCATCCAATCCGTATCTAACAGCCAAGGCGAAAGTCCATAATTTGTCATTCTCCATGCAGGTAGATCTAAAAATCATGCAGGAAGTAATTATATAAAAACAGCAATCCACAAAGATATGATTAGGGGATTACAAGTGTTATCTCTGTAACAGAGAAATCAAATCATATAAAATATATATATAACAGTTACCATAGTACAATAAGCAATGCACAAAGATGTTATAAGGTGAAAGTTCCAACAGAAAAGCTTTCAGATTCATGCTATGTTGAAGTGTCCCAATTCAACCTCTGCTCAAATTAGGCTACCGCTGGATGTACATCTCACCTGGGCTTCTTCTCCGTATGCCTACAAGTGTATTAGCTGCCTCAGCACACTCTCTCCCTACTTCAATTCCTGTATGAACTGCAGGAGCTACAGAAAGCTGGCCTCCTGCCTCTCCTGTAGAAGAGGACATTAATCCTCCTGCTCCTCCTCCTCCCCTACTACCTCCTCCAACTCCTTCACAGATTCTCTCACCTCCTCCACTACTTCCTCCAACAGTAGAGGATGAAGGGGAACTCTCTGGGATGGCATTGCAGGGATGATATACACCATTAACAGGAAACGCTGTGTTTTTTGCTATCTGTAAGGAAAAATGTCATTATAAGATGGTTAGGGCACTATACTACTTAGGGAAAATTACAATACATACCACATAACACATAAAATTAAGACCAAACAAGTTACAATTCTACAGTTCAGTGGAAAGATGAAAAACTTTACTGGTAAGACAATAAGCAAAGGCATCATAACACTATATAATCATATTACCAGATTCTGCTAAAGTTTAAACTTTTCATTAACATCACATATCACGTTATTTAATTAGTTTGCTGAGACCATTCAGGATCTAAACTGTACCCTGCACTAATGTATGGCTTTATATGCTAAAAATGAAAATGTGAAACATACAGCCTTTACAAAACAAATTCTTTGACTATGCTCTCAATCAATCAGTGACAGCAAAACCTCTAATGACCTGTAAATATATGACTATCTTATTTGTATGATTTCTCTTATGATACTACAAAGAACAAATTTAGGTTTTCTAAAATAAAATCTTTCATACAAACCCATCAATTACAATTATCCTTAATTCCAAAGGGGACTGGAGGATGGAACTTCAATTTGCAAGAAAAACTTTTGTTTTGCAAAAACTCAACAGCAAACCAATCAAACATAATTAGCCAGAATTGCAATTCTAGTGAAGAAGCAACAAATTATTCCTACCCGCAGCAAAATTCCAATGTATTTAGGATCCTTGGAGGATGGAAAAGGTAAGGGGAAAAAAAAAAAAAAAAAAAAATACGTCTCAAAACAACTTGCAAGTGAAGTTTTTGCCTGGCATACTTCAAGTAAATGCACAAAATAAGAATTAACCATTCAGATGGACATAGTCACATGTAACTCAAAAAGTCCACATATCCAATATGAATGATTAATAAAGTAAGTGATTAAAATGAAGCAGGGGAGGAAGCAGAGGCAACCCACTCCACTAGAGTTAATGATCCCAGCAAGTAAACACCTAAATCCTTATGCATAACACCTCTGGTAGAATTTAAAATTACTCTTAAATTAAGGCGGCTGAGATATCCAGATTCTTTTTTAAGGTCTAAAGGTATCAGTAAGGCCAATAATGTGAACTGTCCCTCTTACTTGAAAAGCTGCTTCTTCACATACCCTAGAATGGGCCTGAAAAATAACTGCTGATATATGGGATAAAATTTATCAGTCACACTTCCTCTACTGATTTCTAGCTATAAAGAGCCTAGAATCATATACTAATTAAAGATCTTTAAGCTTCTTGAGATGTGCCAAACAGCACTGCTGACAGAGTCTTTGCAATAAAATTAGGAGAGGATCACAGGCCATATTAGACCAATATCTGGCATTAGTGAAGGCTCATGTCCTTCACTCACTTCCCTTACTTGCATTAAGTAAAAAAATTAGAAATCCATGTGCTACTCAGTTCTAAGTTGCAGTCTCTGCTGATACCTTCCATTTCTTTGAGCATTGTTTATGATGCCAAACATTTAAAATAAGTACTACCAGCCAAATATTCTTTGACCAAAGTATCTAAATATAATGAACAATGTAACTTCAACTCTCTTGGTCACTGAGGATGCAAAGATATATCATCCAAAATTCAACAGTCACTTTTTAATCTTGCTATCTTATTCTTTGAAAATATAACAATAAAGTGCTAGAATTGTGCTCTAAAATGACATCATAATGGGTGTTGTATATTAATGATAACTTCACATACACTCAACAGAGTGAAATAACGTTATTCAAATCTTTAGCTCTGGAACAAACAGGACTCACAAAACCCTAGTGACAGCAAAAGTTAAAATTGCACCCACACACGCAATACCTTGCTAATAATTCAGACTCACTCTGTGAGCATAAATCAAGAGGGATATAAATAATTATACCTAGCTGTATAATAGACACAATGAGAGGATAGACACAATAAGAGGATAAAACATGTCTTTGACATCAAAACAATAATAACTTATAATGCATATAAAAAATGAGACAACACAAACTGACACCAAAATATGCATTCTCATGGAACATTAACAATCACTCAGAACTACAGCATCGCCTGATTAGGAACCCCTTGAATCTTAGTTTGTGATATATGACAAAACACTCTCTCTCCATCTTATATTACCCCAGCCTAACTTAGCAATAAATCTCAGTTAAAGATCCATGAGGTACAGTACTATGGTTAATTGTCTGAAATTACTTTAGTGGTTATGTACTGTCTACCTAGCTATGAAACTTAGTATAATTTCAAGGCATAACTTAATTTGTCATTATATGACAAACTCAACTCTCTCTCTCTCCATCTTACATAACCTCAGCCTAACTTAGCAACAAACCTCAGTTGCAGATCCATGAGATACAGTATTACAGTTAATTGGTTAATTGTCTGAAATTACTTTAGTTGTTATGTACTGTCTACCTAGCTGCACAACTTAGTATAATACCAATGCATAATCATATCTCTCTCTCTCTCTCTCTCTCTTTAAGCTTCTCTGAACCCTAGAAACATAATTTGGATATATAACAAAACCCCCTCTCTCTCCATCTTATATTACCTCAGCCTGACTTAGCAATAAACCTCACTTGCAGATCCATGAGGTACAGTACTATACAAGCAGTCCCCGGCTTACGACGGGGGTTCCATTCTTGAGCCAAAAATCTTCAAAAATCCAATGAAAACTTACTTTTAATGCTTTGGTGTATTACAAACTATGTAAACTACATTTTTATTGTATTTTTCATAAAAAAAACCTTCAAATATTGACTATTTTGAATTTTTGGAGTCATAATTCTTCTGCCAGATTGGCATCGTAAGCGGCGTAACCCTGGAACATGCACCGTAAACCTGGAAATAATTTCTGAATAGAATTGAAAAGCGTCTAACCTCGGAAGGTTGTAAGCCAAACCCATCGTAAGCCAGGGACTGGCCGTAGTAAATTCTCTGAAATTACTTTAGTGGTTATTTACTGTCTACCTAGCTGTACAACTTAGCATAATACTAATTGCATAGTCATCTCTCTCTCTCCCTCTCCTCTCCTCTCTCCTCTCTCTCGCTCTCTCGGTCGTTCTCTCTCCTCTCTTCTCTCCTCTCTCTCTCTCTCATCTCCTCTCCCTCTCTCTCTCTCTCTCATCTTTACACATTAGGTTATATTATTCATTAAGTGTTGCTGTAATGCAAGATTATTAAGTCATCAAAATTAAACTATAATCAATAATAATCTGGACTTACCTGAAGTAATACAATTGAGTGTTTGATAGATTCAAGGACAGTGTTAATGTGATTAATAACTTCCTGGCACCGCTGGCGATCAGCTTCATCCTCCGTGGAGGCTATGTGTTTCTCCAAAACTGACGTTTGATCAATAAGGAGCTGAAGGTAAGCATCACTTTCCGTCAACTTCTTGTCGAAATCAGCCATGGTTGGCATAGGTTTGCTAGGATCCCATCTCTATAAAAAAAAAAAAAAAGCAAAGACATCTTGCTATTATGCTTCTTCTTATTGAGCTTACTGAGTACAACTCTTTAACCTACAAAAACAACACTGCCTGCCCATCAAGCAAGCTTACATGTTTATACTATAAGCAGCCCTAAAGTTATAAATTTATTCATACATGTTCATAGGTTTTAAAGGCTAAAAGGCAATTGGATAGTACAAGTACGTATTACGTATATCATTTATTGGTAAAATCTACTGACAGACACATACATTGAGTATTCACAACAAAGATTTATATCTTTTGACTGAAAATATCAACAATAGAGTAAAATCCCTCACAACTGGCACATTGGGGCTAAAGGGTTACCAGTTACATGAACATGACAGTTGCATGATAGAAATCCATCTAAAATACATGTATCCTGAACTGCCAATTTGCCATTTACCAATAAACAATACCTATTTTTCATATTTTAGTATTAAATAATTCATAATCATATCATCTTAAAACTGAACTTCACGTTGTGCTCATTTAAATCCATACAGCAGATGACAGACATATGAACATACTTGCCTCTCTCTCTCTCTCTCTCTCTCTCTCTCTCTCTCTCTCTCTCTCTCTCTCTCTCTCTCTCTCTCTCTCTCTCTCTCTCTCTCTCTCTCTCTCTCTCTCTCTCTCTCTCTCTCTCTAGGATGCATACATGTACATACAAACACATGTAAAAGTAAATAAAAATAATGTAAAAGAAAGAATGAGGTTGGGGGAGCAAATATGATGTGATAAACATTCATACTATATGTAATACACACAGGCTAGGGTTATACATCTACTTTACACAACAAAAACACAATCACTTGCATAACTTTATTTATACAGTACTTACTGACAATAGTATTCTAATACTGTACACAAACTCTTCATAAATTTCTTATACTTAGCTTACAATTATGTTTTTTTCTGCTTTAGTGAGAGGGGGAGGACTCCTGACTAGCAGAGTAACCAATTTATACACAAAAACACACACACACAGAGGAAGAGTAGAATTGGATGACTGGCAATTAGGGCCTACCATACATCTGTTTGTCTGCTTTAGAAAAAATCCATGGAAACACAAAAAGCTCATGTACTTTGCATTTTTTAAAAAAGTAAACATTCTTTCTCCTTCAATCTCTCTTTAAATAATTCTTGATTTGGTGGCACTTGGTGGAAAACGTACCAGTTGCTTCAGAGTTCCATTTGTTTAAATACTGGATACATGGATGTTTATTGTATCTCCAAAATCATTGCGTTGAGACCTTATCCTACCATCATGTTTTTTCTAAGTGACATTTCACCAGACACAGGGCAGCTCTATTGAAAAAATATGGTCATGGTCAAATTTACAGTTTAACTCTAGAATTGTGCTTACTCCTTCAGAGAAAACTTCCATGCTTACAATTTCACATCCCTACACAGGTTTCTCAGCAGCATATACCCAATATGACATTCACCTCTACCACGTACATATTACCCACTTCCTGGGTATTAAACCCCTTCCTTTCTGAAACCTCTTCAACTTCATCTATCCAAACCTTTCTACATCTTCCTTTACTATCACCTCCAAACACATTGGAGCTATGAACTTTTCAAAACTCTACCATTCTAAATTTTTTCTCATGACCAAACTACTACTACTAGAAAAAAAAAAAAAAAAGACATAAGCTAAAAATGTTATGTATATTAATTTTACAGCACCTCTCATATGAGCATAATATTACGTACTACCAATCCTGTCTCCTATGCATATCTCTCTCTCTCTCTCTCTCCTCTCCTCTCTTCCTCTCTCTCTCTCTCGCTGTCATCTTCTCATCTCTCTCTCTTCTCGTCTCTCTCTCTCTTTTTTTTTTTTTTTTTTTTTTTTTTTTTTTAAATAAGGTGTAATCTTTGCAAATCATTATAGCAAATTTCTGTTAGTATTATTAACCTCTAGGCCAAAATATATACTGTATAGGCAAAAAACCTTATGCACAATGATCATACAAGCAAGACTGACTGTAAGAGCTCTTCCTTAACCCTTTAACGCCGATTGGACGTATTAAACGTCGACTAAAATTGTCTGTCGTATGCCGATTGGACGTATGGTACATAGACGAAAAAGTTTTTTTTAAATTCATGGAAAAATAGTTATAGGCCTACTAGGCGAAAACTTTTGAATCACGCACCTTGGGGGATGCTGGGAGCTCACAGATCAAGGCGTTGTTTTGTTTACAATCGTTACCCAGGCACGCAAGTGCGAATTTCTTTCTTCTCGCACTAAAAGCATCAGCGACACATCTCAGAAATTATTTCGTCACTTTGACATAATTTTTGCACCATTTTATATTAGCTGTTACATGGAGTATTATATATGAAAATGTGCGCAATTTCATGTAGAATACAACAAACAACAACTCATGGTTGTAGCTTTTATCCGTTTTGAAATATTTTCATATAAATAACAATGTGCCAAAATTTCAACCTTCGGTTAACTTTGACTCTACCAAAATGGTAGAAAAACGCAATTGTAAGCTAAAACTCTTAAATTCTAGTAATATTCAATCATTTGCGTACCTTCATTTTGCAACAAATTGGAAGTCTCTAACACAATATTTTGATTTATGGTGAATTTATGAAAAAAACTTTTTCCTTACGTCTGTGCGGTAAATCTTCCGAAAAAATCATAAATTTTTTTGTCCGATTGTTGTAATGTTTGCACCATTTTAAATTACCCGTTACATAAAGTTTTATATATGAAAATGTGTGCAATTTCATTTAGAATACAACAATAAACAACTCATGGTTGTAGCTTTTATCAGTTTTGAAATATTTTCATATAAATAACGATAAGTGCCAAAATATCAACCTTTGGTCAACTTAAGCTAAAACTCTTACATTCTAGTAATATTCAATAATTTTTCTTTATTTTGCAACAAATTGTAAGTCTCTAGCATAATATTTTGATTTATGGTGAATTTATGAAAAAAAAAACATTTTCTTTACGTCCGCGCGGTAACTCTTCCGAAAAAAATCAGAAATTTTTTTGTCCGATTGTCGTAATGTTTGCACCATTTTAAATTAGCCGTTACATAAAGTTTTATATATGAAAATGTGTGCAATTTCATGTAGAATACAACAAAAACAATACATGGTTGTAGCTTTTATCAGTTTTGAAATATTTTTATATAAATAACGATAAGTGCCAAAATTTCAACCTTCAGTCAACTTTGACTCGACCGAAATGGTAAAAAAACGCAATTGTAAGCTAAAACTATTACATTCTAGTAATATTCAATCATTTACCTTTATTTTGCAACAAATTGGAAGTCTCTAGCACAATATTTTGATTTATTGTGAATTTATGAAATAAACTTTTTCCTTACGTCCGTGCGGTAACGCTTTCGAAAAAATCATAAATTTTTTCGTCCGATTGTCGCAATGTTTGCACCATTTTAAATTAGTCTACATAAAGTTTTATGTATGAAAATGTGCGCAATTTCATGTAGAATACAGCAAAAACAATCCATGGTTGTAGCTTTTATCAGTTTTGAAATAATTTCATATAAAGAACGATAAATAGAAAAAATTCGTCCTTCGGTCAACTTTAACTCGACTGAAATGGTCGAAAACTGGAATTGTAAGCTACAACACTTACAGTCTAGTAATATTCAATCAATTACCTTCATTTGGCAACAAACGGGAAGTCTCTAGCACAATATTTCGATTTATGGTGAATTTTTGAAAACAGATTTTTGAAAACAGCTTTTTTTTACGTCCGCGCGTTACGAATTCATGCATCATTTTGTGATAATATTTTCTCTGTGTTGCCTTGATCGTTTTACAATGTGTTATATACCAAAATGATCACAATTTAGTGTACAATACAACAACAAAAAATTAACTCGTTAGCTTTAACTGTTTTGCTCACAGCGCGATTTGTACACAATTATATATGAAATTTTTTTTCGCGCTGTCATATATCCCAATATTTATATATGATAATGACATTTTTTTTCATTTCTGATGGTTGCATACTAAACTTCAGGCAATGACAAAAAAAGGAGCCCAAAATGAACTCTTAATCTTGAAAACTAAACATGCTGTGATTTTTTTAAAACATTTTTTCCGATTCGGCGCTCACTCGTGAACGCCGCCGGCATAAGGGAGACGATTTTTAAAATACCGCTTCGGTGTTTAAGGGTTAATACAAAATATATGCTGAAACTTCACACACAGTGATGAACCAAGGAATCAGTATTACTGTAATTACATGATCTTTAATGCCCTAATATAATACATACAAATAACAAATATCATCACCAAAGCATAACAAATATACAGTATTGCTATACCAGATTATGTAAATTTATCAATCAATCCCACTGCAATTACGTACATGAAATATTACCTATGGTCCATTACTTCACTGTGCTGGAAATAAGTAACAATCCACAATAATGTAGGTTTATCAGCATAAAGTGCATTTTAAAACAAAACAAGTAATAAATGATTAAATGGGAGCTTTTGACCGTCTGCATGATGTGCAAATGGTCACAAATTACCATTTGAATAATTTTTTTTATATGGTTTTACGTACTTAGCTTGATTTTGTCTGTTTGTTTGTCTTGATGTACAGTCAGTTTTTTAAACTGAATTTTCAACCAGTTTTCTTCATTCAGCGGACTTGAAATTTTGCATGGTTACTCAATCCTGGTGACAATACAACCTTACATGATGAGTAGGTGAACAGTGACCTCTAGTGACCCTACAGTGACCACTCCCAGTATCTCAGAATTTGTAGGAAACTTTGGATTTTTCACCATTTCTTTGACTCAGTAAATACCTATATACAGATTTTGCAAACCTTCTTTGGCTCGATTGTAGCTAATTTCATTAGCTACAATCATAAATCGATTACAATTTCTGTCAAAAGTAAAAAGTATAAAACAAAACAATACATATAGGAAAATATTTTTTTAAACATGCTTTCATTAAATTGCACTAAAAAGTGAAAAAATAAATTTGAGACACCAGGATTTTCTTACAACTAATCATGTCTGCCATATAAAAGCGCGGGCACCAAACATGGAAGGAAAAGCTACAAGAGATGAAAAAAAATATATAGTATACATATATATTTCTTCTCCTGTAGCATTTCTTTCCATGTTTGGCACATATGCTTGGAATTTTGTAGACATGATTAATTGCAAGAAAACCCTGGTGTGTCAAAAAAAAAAAAAAAAATGTCTTTTTCAATTTTTAATGCATTTTGATAAAAGCAAAGTTTAAAAAACCTTTTTTATATTTTTTTATATACTTGTATTGATTCAAAATCAGATTCTACTCATATAGTACATAATTATGAATTTCTCTTTCTTCATGAAAGATTCTTGAAATAAAACAAATGAACTTACTCTGATTGAAGGAGTGTGTCTCACTATAGTATCCTCTAAAGCACGAATCCACTTTTCTCGTTCATCTGGATCATGCGCCTGCAAAAGAGGAAAATGAGTATATCAATTGAAAATTAAGATAAAAAGAACATAATTTGTCAACCTTATTACAGAAAGGTATACAATAAAGATACCCTACAGTTTACCATTGTTTCTTATATGATGAACTGAAAAAATCCAGTCCAAATTCAAAATGCATAAATAAAAAATAAAACCTCAATGCACTTCTCCAATTAAATCAAACCCACCCTTTCAAGAACCATACACTGTAACTCTAGCTATGGATTTTACCATACAAAACTGCATTTAAATAACCGTTTAACCGTTCGGTCCTCAAATAGCAACAAGTATGAGGACAATAAGAATGTTAACATTCATAAAAGATAACATCTTCACTGTACACACATGATGACTTTTATCACGACCTGTGCCTTTGTTTTTTATAATAATGCCTCTATTTTTCCCAAGTTACCACACTTACAATTTATTATCAACAATAGCAGACTTACTAGAAGAAAACACACAAAATAAGTGCAGTCTTTCATATGCACACTAAGGCCATTTGGTTTTCATGGTCTTAATTTTTATTCCAGTTGAAACACAAGGTTGTTTTATTTTTGCTCATATAACTATGGTATGGGCTCACTTTTGAATTGCTTATACACAGGTCAATAACTTTGCTGACAACAGCATTATATTCAGTTTGGTGTTGGTTTACTAGCACATAAAACACTAACAATGCACAGTACTGTACTGTATTGCCAAAGAAAGAGATAACCACAACGTGTACTCCAGTTTCAAAAAGGGTTCGGATAAGATAAGATTATTATAACACCCTTCAGTTTAAATATACACTGAGATTACATATCAACTCATCTAGAGGTATGCAAAATTAAGGACATGGGTAACTATATGTATATGCTTTGTGGATACATAACATACAAAAAAAAGAAAATCTAATGTGATTCCTGTCTTTGCATATCTTGTATTTGATCATTCTCCAGGATAAAATAAAATTTGATATATACTTACCCAGTAACTAATTACTCGAGTTTGGATTTTTAAATTAGTGGTAGCGATTCTTGCGTTTTTAAGTAGGTAAGGCCGCGCCCACTTTCAGGGTAGGAGAAAGGAACAACCCAGCCAAGCACTCAATTTGTTTATGCTAAAAGTCCATATGTGGGGAGGAGGCTGGGCTCCATTCATATATTTTATTTTATCGTATAAATGTCATTTTTATATATGTAATTTACCCAGTAATTACTCACCTGATTCCACACTGAGGAGAGTGGGAATCATAGACAACATAGTGACTTACAACGTAAAAATCTCAAAGAATAAAAATATGGCTAGCATTGAAGCAATGCTTGTTGTTTCCTCAACTGTTGAGAGAGCTGCTGCAGTACATACTGCCTCTGGTTGGTGCTCATCTGAGAATGAACAGATCCAGGAGTACTAGGAATAGGCAAAGGGGAAAACACAGAAACATTCTTATTACTAGCAATAGGGGTTAAGACTTGGCTAGATGCTATCTTACTACCGGCTTTAGCAGCCGCCTTCCTCTTATAATCCCTTTCTAATTTTGCTAAATAGGAGGATAAGGTCTTCCACTAATGTTCTTTCCAATCCTTACACTCATCACAGGTCAAACTAATATGACAAATCTGGCCTCTGCAACTTGTGCAAAGGGTGTGAGATCATAGATCGTTTTAGTCATCGGGGTATTACAGCCTTTGCTGAAAAACCAGAAACTAGAATTCCTAGTGTCAGACATATCTAACCTATCTAAACAATCAAATCAGTCATTAAATGTCAGCAAAAAAGTAAAGAAAGTCAACAATAATGCCAAAAGGCTACAAAAAAGTACTTCTTCAAAGAGAAGAAAACCAAAACCCAAACCACCACTAGCTTAGTCAACACCAGGTGTGGACTTCACAAGCGGCAGAAACAAATTAAGTACTTGGCTGGTTTGTTCCTCTCTCCTACCCCATAAGTGGGTGGGGTCCTATCACCTACTTAAAAACAAAAAAATCACTACCGCTATTTCAAAATTCTAACTGCCATTGAGAAGAAACTCTCAGCTAAGTAATTACTGGGTAAGTTACGTGACATATAAAAATAGCATTTTAACAAAAGATTTTTAGTGTTTAGTTCAATACTGCATTGAAGATCAGAATAGATATTTTATGACTCAATACTGTACTGAAGAACAGAAGAGACATTTTAAATAAATTATGGAGAGATAAATCACATGAAGCAAGAAAGGCAGTTAAAAGGAACTCATCATTTACTAGGCAATGCTGGAAGACAAGGAATGCATAATAATAAGCAAGTAATGTCTGCAAATAGTCCGAAATTGCCAAAAAGTTTACGAGTATCAACTTGTTCTTAAAGAGTGAAAACAAGCCTATAATTGCTATCACCTCAAAGAAAGAATACCATTTTTGGTGTACAAGAACTTGAATAAAGTGCACTTTTCAACATAAAACATTAAAAGAAGTTAATATAGTTTTCCTATCTCCTCTGAATCTACGCACATCATTTCACATCTTTACAGTCAAAGGAATTACATACAGTCTAGTGTACTTTAACATGCAACCAAATTTATGCAGTCTTACTGATTACCATGATACTTTATATGCTTAAAGTGCTATACTCTTAACCTTCAAACAGCTTCATGATTTTACCGTATCCAATCCTCTACATCATACTACGCACAACCTAATGCTACTAGGTATGGAAAACATACAGGCCATCGCATATTTGTCATTTAACTAACCCATGTGGCAATAAACATAGGCTTCTACCACATGGGTAGGTTAAACATAATCATATACAGGCAGTCCCCAGCTTATGACGGGGGTTCCATTCTTGAGACGCGTAGCAAGCCGAAAATCGTTGTAAGCCAGAAAATCGTCAAAAATCCTAAGAAAACCTCTTTTAATGCTTTAGGTGTATTAAAAACTATGTAAACTGCATTCTTATTACATTTTTCATCAAAAACCCTTCAAATATTGATTATTTTGCATTTTTGGAGTCATATTTCTTCCGCCAGACCAGCATTGTAAGTGTCGTAACCTCAGAACGTTGTAAGCCGAACCCGTCATAAGCTGGGGACTGCCTGTAATGTAAAGTATGCTACATTTCAAACGCTATGTACAGTGGTCCCCCCGTATTCGCGGGGGATGCGTACTAGACCCCCCGCCGTGAATAGTTGGAACCCGCGAATGTTTGGAACCCCTATAAAAATGCTAAAAACTGCCTATATTTTGTTAGTTAAAACTCAAGAAAAACCCACTAAAAATGTTCATACTTGGTTTTTTTAATAGTTTTATCACAAAAAGTGCATTTTATGATGTAACTGATAAAAAAACCCCAGGAATTTGTGGATATTTCTCATAGAAAAATACTGCGAGTGCGCGAATTTTCTGCGAATAACGCGAGGAAACGATCCCGAGAGAAATCCACGAATGTGTGAGTCCGCGAATCCGGAGAACGCGAATACGGGGGGTCCACTGTATTTCTAATAGTTTAGACCTACATACGGCAAATTGGTTTTAGAAATATCAAAGTTCCTTCAATGTATCATTAGTTTGTTAGGAAATCACACTCTCTTTGGAGCCAAAAGGATGCTACAAAGAGCCTTTAGCACACAGAATAAGGAACACTGTTCATAGTAAGTCTTACAGGGGCTCCCATCGCAGTCTATACAAGTGCTATCGATGAAAAAGAACCCAGTCATAGTTTTTACTTCTAATTCATTCACATGACAAAATCAATTTAGTAAAAGCAACATGCCTGTAGATTCAATCACTAATAAATTTTACCCTACCACAGAGGGCAAATTTCCATATCAGCATACACTCCAAAATCCAGATTTTGATAAGAAAAGTGCCTAAAAATCACTATCAAAACACGGAAAAGATGTAAACTTTGGTATATAAAAAGCTCAGAAAGTAAAGATACTTGATCACTCTCATTCTATTCTTACCTAAAAACTAAAAAATTCTTAACCTTCTCTTGGGTCTCCTGAAGCGGTAAATCCTTCAATGTGTAAACCATTTTTTTTAAATGGCTGCCTATCTCCAGCCTTATCATATAAGTATAACAATTAAAATTGAACATGATAACGTACTTCTATGAGAGAGTTAGTTTTCAAGTCTTTCACCAACATACAGTATAAAAATAAAATAAAATTAACTTACTTGGAAATGAAAAGTCTTGGCATCAACAGTGATGGTGAAAGTGGAGTCATCATCATCATCAATGCCAACAACTGCTCCTTTCAACCGAACACATCCTCTCCGAGCCCCACGTACCATCTTCTCCTTTGACTGAAAGGATGTGAAATAATCCTGTTATTTTGAAACTGCTTTTCTTGTTTAAAAAATAAAAGCACTTTCAATATAAATATATTTCCTTGCTAACGAAGAAATAACAAATTTAAGGTCCAATTTAATGAATCACAATTTAAGGGATATCAGATTCAAGTTACAAAATTTATTACTAAATGTAGTTCAGCCCTGATTGTAAATATTTTGCTGAATCAGAGTAACCTGGGTGTGAAATAATCCTTATAAAATGGGACTCTAGCCAGATGGTGATATGATGAACTCTCTTTGTCTCACGCACAACTTCCAAAGATAACAGATTCCTTGATTTCCTTCAACTGGCAAGACAGCAACTAGAGTTACTAACTGTGGAAATGTAATGGAAAAAAACTAAATTCTTGACAACATCACCAAGCACCACAAATTGTTTCTAAAGTTTTGCTCTCTTTGCGACTGAGTAATACAAATGTTAAAGAAACAAGTGCAACAAGGGACAATTTTGGAACTCTTAAATTAATTTTGGAATGGCTAAAGGTACAACTGTACAATTTAATTTGGTGATATAGCATATAGTACTTCGGGATAAAAATAGATTGTCATTATGTACAAACAAATCTTTGCAAAATATAAATATTCATAATAAAATTTATTATTTGGATACTTACTTAATGTTAAAGTTAGCTATATCTCCGTGCCGATTAGGCGAGTCGGCATTCAAACAAAAATCGAATGGCTGCCCCAATGACTGTTAGGCCATGGGATAGTGGTTGAACCCCACCCCCCCACCCCTCAGGGGGGGAAATTTTCAGAGACTAGTATTTTTTGATAGTGTACACATCAGCATTCATGAATCTGCTTGGCTGCAGCTGAATCATCACTGGGTAAGTGTACCAACTCATGTCAAAGTTGGAGGTGCAAATTATGTACCAAAATGACCTGCTGGATGTCCTCTTTCTAACGTGCAATCTCTTCATTTCAGTTGGTTGGCATGAACTACTTTGATGATGGCCAAGAATAAAACGTCAGATGAAAAGCCTCTTACATTGTCAAGTTAAAAAGGAAGAAAGGAAAAGCAAAGACTTGGTGTGTATCATACATTATTCTCATATATCAGACAAAAAAAAGTCAGGCCATTGTCTGAAAATGATATTGTTATGATACAATAAAGTTTCATACATACTTACCTGGCAGATATATACATAGCTAAGACTCCGTCGTCCCGACAGAAATTCAAATTTCGCGGCACACGCTGCAGGTAGGTCAGGTGATCTACCGTCCTGCCCTGGGTGGCAGGATTAGGAACCATTCCTGTTTTCTATCATATTTTTTCTCTTCCACCTGTCTCCTTGCGGGGAGGCTGGGTGGGCCCTAATCGTATATATCTGCCAGGTAAGTATGTATGAAACTTTATTGTATCATAACAATATCATTTTCATACAATCAACTTACCTGTCAGATATATACATAGCTGATTGGCACCCTTCGGTGGAGGGTAAGAGACAGCTACTATATGGAATAGACAGATAAACAACATATGTTGTAGGTATAAATAAAACCTTGGTTCCTACCTGATAGGTGGTAGACTTCGTGGGTGTTTGCCCAGTAGTCTGCATCACCTCAAGAAACTTTAGCGAGATATGTGATCTATGGCCAAGAGTTCTTGTGGGTCTGCCGAAGGGGTCTTATCCACTTACTCGGCAGAGCCTGAAAGGACTTTGTCAATGGGTGCTGATCCACTTATATGACAATACACCTTATGAAGGAGCGCAACACCGATCCCGATCACCTGATCCTAACACGAGGGTTCGCGCTCAAATTGGAAAGAGTTATCCCCACACTCCTTTCAAAAACCCCAATAATTTCACTAAGTTAAAAAACTTTAACTCAAAGTTAAGGATCAGTGTCGGCTCCTTATCCCAGTAACGTATCCGCAGAAACGTATAAACCAAAAGAGAAGGATCTCTCGTAGGTTAACTTGACATCCTTTGTGTAATGAGAAGTCAACACAGAGTTGCCTCTGCCGTACAACACAGCTAATATGTCTTATATGACATATTGTTATGTAAAGAACAAGAATTTGCAAAAGCGCGCACTTCCTGCGCTTTTAATTCTCAGCTGTTTGAAGGAATCAAGTCACTAATGAAGTGCTTAGGAGATCTCCATGTTTCAAAGAAGACCAGGGCTTTCTTGAAATGGATCTCACCCGACTGAAGCCTGAAGCCTGGCAGGAACCTCGCGCCTGGCTGGTGCTTCGCTCTTGGTTGGCGCCTAGCGCTTGTCTGGTACCTTTCGCTTGACTGGCGCCTCGCATCTGGATGACGCTTCGCGTCTTAGCTGGAGATTCGCGCCTAGAGCCTGGCTTGCGCCTGGCTGGCTGCTCGCGCCTGGCTGGCGCCTCGCGCCTGGCTGGCGCTTTGTGTCTGCCTGGCGCCTTGCGCCTGGCTGGCGTCTAGCTCCTGGTTGGAGTGGCGCCTTGCGCCTGCCTGGAGCTTCGCGGCTGGCTGGCTGGCACCTCGCGGCTGGCTGGCACCTCGCGCCTGGCTGGCGTCTCGCGCCAGGTTGGCGCTTTGTGCCTGCCTGGCGCCTCGCGCCTGGCTGGCGTTTCGCGCCAGGTTGGCGCTTTGTGCCTGCCTGGCGCCTGCCTGGAGCTTCGCGCCTGGCTGGCGTCTCGCGCCCGGTTGGAGTGGCGCCTTGCGCCTGCCTGGAGCTTCGCCGCTGGCTGGTACCTCGCGCCTGCCTGGCGCCTCGCTCCTGCCTGGCGCCTCGCGCCTGGGTGGCTCCTCTTGCCGGAGCTTCGAGCTTGGTAGAGTCTCGAGGATGTCTGGCAATGTCCACATCGGACACTCTTATCTGTCCTATATGTTCGCATCTAGCGCATCTGTGTCAGGTTGTAGGCCCGGTCTTTCTCCTCATCAGACAATGACAGTGTTCTTGGGGCTGTCTGCAGGTTTCTTCTTCCTTACTGACTGTGTCAGAAGGTCTTGAGTCGCCTTCTCAGTTAATGAACGAGAAATGTCCTTCACTACTGAGAAGGGAACAAAAAGTCAGACAAAGGCGAGTACAGAAGCGCTGCCCTCTGAGCGTGGGAGACCGCTTTGGTTAAAAAGACACTATATACTGTCCTCTTTTTAAGAAGACCTGCTCCAAACAAAGAGGAGATCTCAACCGAGCCATCCTGATCCGCTTTGTCTATACAAGACAAAATACACAGAAGGACTTCTGGTTCGAGTCCTTCAGAATCATGGGCTTTCTTGGACATCACCCAAGGGACCAATCTAAGAAGTTGAAAACTTCCAATACATGAAAGAGTCCCTTGAGGAGATGGTCCAGTTCTGAAATGCCCCAAGTTATACGGGCAGAGTTCAAACCTTGTCTACGTGAAGCGTCAACTAAGGTCGAAAAGTCCGCTTCTGACGTAGACGGAAGAGAAATACCCCTATTCTCTCCCGTCTGATATCAAATGCCTCTTTTACAGCTAGTCTCGCTGGAGGCATGCAGAAGACCGTTCTAACTAACACCTTCTTCAAATGGCGGGCTTCATTCTAAGAAAAAACGAAGATTTCTTCGTCTTTGCACTCGAGAAAAGAGAGCGCGGAGAAGGAGGAGAGGCAGGAGTCAAGTCGTCTCCATACTCCTCTAGAAGCAGGCTGTCAAAACAATTATAGTTCGACAGTCCTTCTCTTCCTTGAAACTCCTCCTCCGAGTTTACTTCTAACTCGGGGTCTAGATGAGTCTCCGTTGCTAATTCAGTACGTCTTTCCTCTGGAGGAGACAAACTCCTAAAAGGAGAGGGGCTAAGGGAATGATATTCCTTCCTCTTCCCCGCTTTAATAGTCCTGGAAGGCGCCAACAGCCCAGGCTTCTCTCCATAAATGGATGACGCTTCCGCTTGGATGACGCTTCTAGTCAGCCAAGCGTCCTGGCTGACGCCTCCCGTTTGTGTGGCTGCTGACGTCTGGATGACGCCTCGCGCCTGGAAGACGCTTCGCTCTCAAAAGGCGTCCTAACTGGCGCCAAAATTTTGGTTGGAGCCTCGCGTCTAAAAGCAGCTTTAAATGACTATTCATGTCTTGACGACGTCTCACGTCTCTCTGGCGTTACGTGTCTTCCGTAAGATTCTCCCGATCTCGCTCTCGAAACCGAAGCCTCTGCGATATGTTTGGAAGCTTCACGTCTGCATGACGCCTCTCGCTTCGCAGGGGAGAGAGGACGAGACTTCTTGATTGGAAGCGCAACGTCCTTCCTACGAGGCGCTAACACTCCCACCAAAGAGGCCAGTTGCTCTTGTACTGGCAAGATAATCTTCCTTGAAGCTTTTCCCACGTCATCTTCAATCGGGGGAGAAGTAGGAAAAGGAAGCAGTCTATAGGAAGCCTGTTCGTCTTCTCACAACTCTTCCCAATAAATGTTAAACATGTTAACAGTTATTATCGTCGATCGAGAAGGATCTCTTTGTTAACGCGAATAGAGCGAAAAAAGAGATTCTCGATGCTCTATGCGATATGAGAGTGTCGTGGAAATGGCCTAAGTGATTAAATGGGTAACGAAATCAGGAACGAATCTTGCCGTTACCGAGCTTGGTGTCCGAGAGTCTACTGGACTCCTAGGTTAATAACTCGCTAAAACGAGAAAATCTTGGATGGTGCTCTTGGCTCACTGCGCCAGGCTGGCGCTTCTGGCGCAAATTTTGCGCCAGGCTGCGCTTCTGGCGCATTGCGCCAGGTTGGTACTTCTGGCGCGTTGCGCCAGACTGGCGCTTTCTTCTAATTCTTTTTATGTTATGTGCCAGAACAGCTGTGCCTTTATGGTACCCGACATCCTTTCACATGTAATTCCGTTTCTTAGTAGGAAAAAACTTTATATACGTAGTATAGTCCATTCAGGGAAACAAGTTCTGTCCAAAGAGAATGTTTCCCATCCGACTCATCCATCTTCTTCTGAGCAGGTACTCTAATAAGCTATGCTTTCGTAAGCCTGAGAGCATTACATAATATAATGTTCTGCTGCGATAGAATCCTTTAATAATGTTACCTACGGTAAACCGCATTGAAAGGTTGTACTATCTCTCTTATTGAAAGCTTCTTAGCAAAAGGCATAAATATTTATTTAGTTAACTTAATTATCCCCTCAATCCGAGGTTAAGACCGCGATTGTAGGGAGAGATACGGAAAGTTATTCCCTCCCGCAGGAGAGAGAGAGATTCGCCCGACCGCTCATGAATGACACCTACATGGTACTGACAGTAACTGGCATAGGCGTACTGCGTTGGTCTCAGGCTCTCAGCGAAAGCAGTCCCCGCTTACTCTTCCAGAGTTGCCAGCTACTCCAATTAATAAAGGAATTTAATAAATTATTATCGAACTTCAGGAAGTTCTTATTAAAGCATATTTAAGCGAAACAAGACTTCGATAAATCTAGAAGCTAAGTAGGTGTAGTCTTAACAATCCCTTTAAGCGTAGTCCTTCTAGGAAAGACGTAGAAGGATACTTGTAATTGAGTTGCACAGAAAAAAGAAGTAACTACGGTATGTGTTTATGAATTGACCGTATCGTATTCTCATACAGCAGAAACTCTACTACCTTCTACTATCTTCGTTCTTTTCGTTAATAGAACGATAGAAAGAGTATATATATATATATATATATATATCCTTAAGGAACGAAGTTAATCAAGGAACTCTTTAAATCTTCGTGATTTCTTCATAAATCGCGGAAGAGACAGAATTCCTGTTCATCACTAGGGTTTACGGAAGGAAGTAGATATTTTCTATCCGCCATCATACCCAAACATCGATGAGATCTTATTAAGAAAAACTCCCAAAGCTCTTGCCTCCTCAAAACGAGGGAAGAGCATGGATGAAGGAGAGAGTCCGCATTGAGAGAACTGCCTAACAAAGGAGTCTTCTGAATAATGAAAAGGGGCTTCTCTTAGTATCAGAATCCTTCTGACAAAAGCAACGGCCGCCTGTGCGACATCTTGCACATTTGCCAGGGGAAAGTTGTTCAAGTTAAAAATTCAAAGAGGAGTCTCGCGACTGACCTCTCTCTCTAATGAAGATTTTTGAAATCTTCTGACGCCTGGCGTCTGGATCCTTGCGCCTAGCGCCTAGCGTCTGGATAGTTCCGCGCGCCTGGAATGTTCCGCACGCTAGAAAGGAGACTCGCTCCTGGAACGTTCCGCTTGCGTGGAAGGTCCCGTGCGCCCTAATAGATCCGAGCGCCTCTAGTCTTGTTATACGAGCCTCTTGCCAGAAAACGTTCAATGGAAGCATCCTTCTGATTGCCATTCTACTATAAGGCTCCTTAGTTAAGCCGCCTGTTTTCTCTTTGAAGGCGCCTTGCGCCAAGAAAAAGTTCTGGAACGCGGCTCTCACTCAGTTGCTGGAACGCGGCTCGCGTTTATCTGTATGAACGAGGCTCGCGCTAGTCTGATGGAACGCGGCTCGCGCTAGTCTGTTGGAACGCGGCTCGCTGCTGGCTGTGTTGGAACGTGGCTCGCGCTAGCTTGCTGGCTGGCTCTCAGCCTCTCGCTCAGTGAGTCAGTGTTCTCTTATTCAGAGAACGAGCCAGATCGTCCGAACTTCTAACATGTACATTCTTCGTCTTTTCGGATGTAAGATGAAGAAACGGAAGAACAGACGCACTTTTTAAAAAGGCTGCCTTTGCAATGGCTATCCCTGGCAGTCTGGGACGTTTTACAGATCCCGCCGAGGGAACGCCCGATCGGTGGGGATTCTCCATAACCTCCGTAAGGCTTTCGACTTTCTTCTCCTCTGGGCTTGTGAGTTTGGAAGAGGTCTAGGCCTGAGAGCGAGACAGAGCCGATCGAACGCACCCTCTACTAATTAGGACGCCTTTCCAATGGCGAACTTGGCAGTCTGGGACGATCTACAGATCCTGCCGGGGGACGCCTGATCGGTGGGGATTCTCCATAACCTCCGTAAGGCTTTCGACTTTCCTTCTCCTCTGGGTATGTGAGCTTGGAAGAGGTCTAGGCCTGGGAGCGAAACAGAGCCGAACAGAACGCACCCTCCACTGCACTAACAGTAAATCACTTCTTACCTTTCAATAGCTCGTATTTAGAGCTACCTTCCTTTGTCTTCAAATTGCAATATGAATTTTGAAGATTCTGTGAAGTAAGAAGGAGATGAGGATACCACACTACTTAGTAATGTTAATGCTCTAACTGCTCGTTAGTACGAGAGCTATATAAACTTCTAAAGGAAGCGTAACTATTCTTTCCTTACATCGTCAAGAAGGAAGTTAGCTCAATCAATTCTAACATTTACTACACGTTATTATGAATAAATATTAAAATTTTCCTTCTTGCAAACTATGTGATTGTCTACCGAAAAGTTCGGTAGTTACACGTAAACAATTCTTCGAAATTTTCGAAGCCAAAGTTATCAAAACAAATTAATATGCGTATGCCGAACCAAAGATCCAGTACTTCCCTGCAAAAGATAGCCAGAAGATCGATGGCGATGAAATCCAAAAATCAAGTCAGGAGGAACTGCAAAACGTTGTTTACATTCCAAGCGACAGAAAAAATATGATAGAAAACAGGAATGGTTCCTAATCCTGCCACCCAGGGCAGGACGGTAGATCACCTGACCTACCTGCAGCGTGTGCCGCGAAATTTGAATTTCTGTCGGGGACGACGGAGTCTTAGCTATGTATATATCTGACAGGTAAGTTGATTGTATGAAAATGATATTGTTATGATACAATAAAGTTTGTTCATACTTACCTGGCAGATATATATATAGCTGTATTTTCTGAAGTCCGACAGAAATTCAAAAACTTCCGGCACACACAGTGGTCGGCCAGGTGGTTAGTACCCATTCCCGCCGCTGGGAGGTCGGGTATCAGGAAACCAGTCCCATTTTCTATTCATAATTTTTATTTCCACTGTCCCCTGAGGGGAGGTGGGTGGGTACTTAATTATATATATCTGCCAGGTAAGTATGAACAAACTTTATTGTATCATAACAATATAATTTTGTTCATGAAACTTACCTGTCAGATATATATATAGCTGAATCCCACCGTTGGAGGTGGGAAGGGACAGAATAGAAGGATTTTGGGAAACAAATGCATGCAGATGATTTACATCTTGGTTCCACCTGTTAGCATTGCTGGCTTCGTGGTTATTGCCACGTAAGTCCTGCTTGTGCTACTAGAGTTGCCAGCGAGGTAGAGACCTATATAGCTGGTGCACTCCAGATGATCTGTCAACAGGGGCGAGACCACGACGTGACTAGACCATATTGACCATACCATGAGGGCTAAGAAGTAAAATAAATATATATATATAAAAATATATATCACCACCTGACCAACCTAGCCAAAGTTAAGGTGTGTTAACTAAGGCTTAAGAGTTAAGAAGTCACCGTTGTCGGCGACTCAACTACTAAATTAAGAGCTCTTCCTAACCATTTTCTACAGGATAGGATGAGTGGCGTACTACTTGCCCCCAAGATTGTGTCTGCAGACACGTATGGCCCTAGCGAGCAGCAGATCTCATATGCCATCTTCACATCTCGCAGGGAGTGTGAATTGAACACAGAGTTGCTTCGCTAAAACATGGTACTCAGGATGTTGCTGAGTGCCATGCTCTGTTGAAATGCTTCCGAGGCCGCGCCCTCACCTCGTGAGCATTCAAATCAAACGATTTCATATCTTTGTGCCAACACAATGAAGGAGCTTTTTTTGAAAGAACTCCTTAACAATAAAGCCAGGGTGTTCTTCGATATGGGCAAGTCTGGTCTTTTCGGAACACTGCAGATTGTCCGTACGACTTCGACTTTCTTGAGTTTTATGTAGATAAAACTTGAGAGACCTGACAGGGCACAGGACTCTCTCTGGCTCCTGCCCAATAACTTGTGCCATCCTTGATTCCAAGCTCCTGGCCCAAGAACAAGACGGGTTTCCATTCTTAGGCCACAACGGAAGGCTTAGAGAACGCACCGCCTTGTGTTCTCTAATGCCAAAACTTCTGACGATGGCTGAAAACCTCACTAACCCTCTTTGTCGTATCTAGGGTGGTTAGAAAGGGCCTTCCTGATCACGTGCAAGAAGTTAACAGGTAGGAGATGTTCGAATGCTTTTGACATCAAGAACTTCAGACTATGTCTAAGTTCCATATTGAAAGCTTCGATCTGGACATGCACAGTCAGTCAGTCTGTACTAAAGTCAGGTGACCGACCAGTTGACCAGTCAGACGCATCAAGGACAGCAAGGCTGTACCCTGAAGACCATAAGGCACTATCTTCGCTGAAGGATGAGTGTCTGGACTGCCTGGGCGATTCAAGCTAAGCAAACCTTGGGGTATGAACGCAACCCAACGTCGTTAGCGAATCAACTCCTGAGCCACTCCTGACTCGAGCTTCTGGTGCCAGGAGAAAGGAGCGAGGAGCAAAAAGGCGATTCAGTCCCGAAGGACGAATGCCTGACAGTCCAACCTGGTCTCATGTTAAACGATCATCGGGGGTGTGTAAACGCAACGACTTCGTCAACAAGAACTCAGGGCTACTATGTGTCTCCTGATCTCGCACGAGTGTCTGACTCCGAGAAAACAGGTGAGACAAAAAGTAGATGGTGAGCCGAGTTTCGAGATTCCACAGAACTCAAAGATCGTGAAGGCTTTGTTGTTTGACAGAAGCAAATCTCTGAGCCCAAAGGCCGTCAACAACATATTTGCGTATTCTTTAATAGTTGTGACTGCCAGCTTATCCCATTCTTCAAACGGAAAGGGAAGACGGCAATCTTATGCTGTCAACATCTCGATAGTCTGAACGTAGTCGACTCAGAGCGGAGAGGTTATAGGTACCTTTCGTGTTAAAGTAGACCGACTCTCTCGGAAAAGGTCCTTGGAAGGACGTGACCTCTGTGAATCTAGGATCTTGAAGGCCAACATGGGGCGATTAGCGTCATTGTCGCTCCCTGTGATGGTATAAATCATCTTATTACATTTCCTAAGCGTTGAAAAAGGGGAAAAGAGACTAAACATCCATCCCTGTTCAATATCATAGCGAAGAGATGTATGAAAGGACGTCCCTAAAGTCTCCATAACTCTCAACATACTTCTAAAGAAAGATTCCACTCGGAAGTCAGTAGTTGCTGCCGTTCGATCGAGACTATTCGTACGGACTTTTGCAATCCTGTAACGAACCTCTAGAGGATCGTTACAAATTCTACGTCTTGTTATAATAGGCTCTTTCTCGTAAACCCGAACAGGGACCGAGAGAAGATACTTCCTAAGATATGAGAGAGCTGTGGAAGATCAGAGTTGATATGGACCACTGGTTCCAAAAAACTCGTTTCCAGGACTGGAGGGACGACAGAATTGCTTCCACTTCTTTCAGATTATGATCCAGGACATCTGAAACCCTCTCCAGATGTCCGGCACCTTTCTTTCTATCACCTCAAGTGATACTTAACGCACCGAGAGATGTTCAGAATCATTCCTAGATCTTTAATAAAATAAAATTTCAGTTTCACGGTAGGAAAAAACTGTAGAGGTCTGAATTGCAGTCTGATCAGGGAAACAAAACTTCTTTAGGAAGGAAACCGAGTCCCCAGCAAGCTCATCCATTCCCTCACACAGTATGTTTACTTCCCTAAAAAGGCTGCGCTTTGCCTAAGCAGGAGAGCATATAATAGTGAAATGTTGCGGTAGACTCGTAGTCCTATACCGTGCGGTAACGAGCACCGAAAGGAGTAAGAGATATCTCTGAGAACATAGTAAGGCAAAACGAATGCAATGTTTATTCATTCATGTAAGAAATCCCCTCAATCTTAGGCTAAAGTCCGTGATTGTAGGGCAGAGATACAGTTTAGTCAGTCAATCCCGCAGGAGAGAGAGAGAGACGTAACTGCCAGCACAGAGATACGGTTAGTCAGTCATCCCGCAGGAGAGAGAGACGTAACCTACAGCGCATGACAGCGAACGAGCTGGTACTGCCTCCGTTTGGACTGGCGGAGAGGACAGTGACAGCAGCAGCTTACGATCGTCGTCTCTTAACTTTATGCCTGGGTTGCCAGCTACCCTATTCTACGAAGAAATAGGTCCGTAATTTTTAGCATAAAGAGACTCTCAAGCTGGTATATTTAAGCGAAACAGAAAACGCTAAATATATAGATGCGTTTGTGTCGTCATAACACTACCATACAACGGTAAAAGATAAATCGGAAACTCCTGGAAGGCTGCAGGGAGTAACGATTAAATGTCCTTAAATTAATAGACAATAGACCTCTCGGTTGCCATCCGAAGAGGTAACTACAGCAAGCGTTATATGACTTGAGCCAACCAGTAGTAAAATAACGCAAGGCAAAATATGATATTATATTGCAATAAAGTTTTTTCATACTTACCTGGCAGACATATATACTATAGCTGAATTCGGAAATACAGCTACATACATATCTGACAGGCAAGTTTCATAAACAAAACTCAAGAGAATTGAAGCGGACAGCTCAAGCTTCTTATGTTATTGGACATAAGCGTTCATTGACGTAGTCTACAAGTCTATTTCTGTACGAGTCTGCGAATGATGAATGAGAGCTCTTCCGAATCTTGTCAATAAGAGCTTATCCGCTTACGCAATATAAAGTTAATGAGAAGTTTGTCAATGAGAACTAACCCATTTACGGGACAAAGAGATAATTTGTCAATGAGGGGATACCCACTTACTTGACAAAACGATAGTATATTGTCCAATGGGGGAAAATCACTGAATTGACAAAACGTAATCCAGGAAGTCGAGCATTTTATTTTCGATTCCCGTCTCAAACGAGGAAGGGGCAAGAATCCTGTTAAGAGACGGCTTACGACAGGTAGAACGACGATGTTCAATTCGGCAGCGTAAGTCCCGACTAGGAACTAACAAAATCTATCATCTGAAAAGCCTTTCAGATGGGCTAAAAAGCTTGCAAAATTATCCTGGGAAGAGGAAGAAACTCTCCAACCAGCTTCCTCTCCCGTATCAAAATTTATTGGCAGTATGGCAAAGGAAGTCCTGTCTTGCGCTTTCCTCCTTTTGATGAGTGCCTTTGCAAGAATCCTACTGAACGTTGCCGAGAGTCTGACGTGCAGGACGTCGAGCTTTTATACATAAAAAAAAAAAAGCATAGCCTGCCTTACCGCAAAGTCTTGACTGCGGTAGAGCAAAAGAGATCTTTCCTTGAGCTTTCCATAACTCCATCCAATCCTGGACTTTACGAAAAGCAATATTACTGACAAAGACCTCTATAATTCACGAAACCCGTGGTCTTGCTGGGTTCGAAAACGAAGTTGCCTTTTCACTTTAAGCTTCCTCGAAGCACTGCTTACTTCACATTCTTCGCAGGCGATGTAGAAGGGATCACCGAAGGTTAGGTAAAAAATAAAATCTTTAGGCCCAAATCAGCTTGAAGACTTCAACAGAAACGTTCAGCCAGGCGAACACACCTGGCGTGCGCGCTCGGCGTCCACTGACTAGCAGCGAGCACGCTCGGCGTCCATTCGCAGCAGCTCCTCGGCGCGCCGTCGGCTCCACTGGCGAGCAGCGAGCACTCTCGGCGCGCCCGCTCGCGTCCATGGCGAGCACGAGCACTCTCGGCGCGCCGCTCGCGCTCGGTATCCATGGCGTGCGCTCGGCCTGCGTCTACTGGTGCGCGCTTGGCGTGCACCCGCGCAGCGCGCCTGGCGTCCATCCAAGCCGAGCGTCAAAAAAAAAAGCGTGCAGAAAAAGCGTCACGCTCCTGACAGGCGTCAATGCAAGCGAAACTGCCTTCAGGGAAGAGCATTAGACATCTCGGAGAGAAAAAACCGACTGCACGAAGCAGTCTCAGGTGAAGGGTTGATCGTGTGAGAATACGCGGGGCGAGGGAACGCCTTCTTCTCACAGCAACAAAGCTAGGACGTCCGCGCTCAAAAGCGTCCTGCTAATATGACTTGCTTTCCCTTTTCTCGGTGGAAAGACGTACACGAGTTCAGGCGACGTTCGCCTTCTTACTTCTCACTGCAACGCATGACGAGAGAGAGAGAGAGGACGTGAAACGTCCTCTTCTATAAAGCTTCTATTTAGAGGGCGCGAGTCCTTCCGAAAGCTCCAAACCCTGCTCAGGGAGGACGCTTCGGAGGACGAGAAGCAATCCTTCAGGATTCGTGCACGCACTTTGGCAGCCTAGGAGTAACTTCAGGTCTGCCGAAGGCACGTCAGATCGGTGGGAGTTCCTCGTAACCCTCCTTCGGCTTTCGACATGCTCTCTCCCTGTTCCTGGGAGTCAAGCAGAGGTCCCGGCCTATAGCGAAAAATAAGGGCCGATCTGACGCACCCTCCACTACACAAGGGGCACTGTCACTGCACTTAGCCACTTCACTTTTGCTCTCCAAAGCCAGCACTTTCGATTCTAAGTTACGAATCGATAGAGTATCAGAGAAAGGTCAATACCCTCTACAGAAACTGTTTAGGGCCCGAAGGCAAACTTACAGGGTTAGGAGTAAAACAACTACAGAAGTAGCACTTTTCACCACAATGATAGGAGAGCGAGAAGCACCTATAGATCAAGATACAGATGGAATCTATAACGTAAAGGGCACTACTCCCCCACGAGGACATAGTTATAGCCCGTAGGGCCATACTACAGGGTAAGGCAAAATAGTCTACAGGTAGGTTAGCCTACCCTGACTTTGTTTACTGATTAATTGCATACATATGAATCATACGTCTTCCTTATGGAATTAGACAAAGTCTCACACTCCTTACATGACAAATCTCAACAAAGCAAGACACATAGCCCTCGTGCATATCGAGTGCGGAACTACCGAAGCTTTCGGTAGCCACACCCTATCTTAGCAGACAACACCCTCTGAAACTAGCCTAACTAGATTCAGATATACAAAAATGAATCATATTCAAAACAATTTAAGATAGCGTATGCCTAGCCACAAATCCAAGTCAATAAATCAAAAGACAATTAGGATATTTAGCGGCCATGAAGTTTCCAAAATCCTAAGACGGAGGTACTGAAAACAGGTGTTTCCAGCACCGGCGACAGAAAAATTATGAATAGAAAATGGGACTGGTTCCTGATACCCGCCTCCCAGCGGCGGGAATGGGTACTAACCACCTGGCCGACCACTGTGTGTGCCGAAAGTTTTTGAATTTCTGTCGGACTTCAGAAAATACAGCTATATATATATCTGACAGGTAAGTTTCATGAACAAACTAGCTTTTAAACAATAACAGACACTGTTCAGCTGCAACAGTCTGCAGAAAATGACAATGATGGGTTGGATAACATTTGTGCTGGTGACATTGCCACAGTCTTCATCAATGGTGTTACAAGAATTTCACCAATACCTCTAGATTTTTTTAACATAAGCATTCAGAGGCTGATGAAAAGCAATGTACACCCGGAGGCGCAGCATCCAGACCGAAACGGTGTAAACCTGCAGAAGCAGGGGTACGTTGCCCTCTTCTCCCCGACAATGAATGTGTAATTTGCCTTTGTAGGAGGAAGAAAAAATTTGGCCAAGAAGAGTGCCTAGTAAAATGTATGATGAAGACAGCTGAAGTCTATTAAACATAGTGTAGAAGAAAAAACCGCATGTACCTCATCCATGGACTGCAGGATATTGATTTGTGTGCTCAAGTGGTTTATTATCATGAATCCTGCCAGAAGGATTTGACGCGCAGTGATGATCGTTGTCCCCACAGAAAATGTAAAGACTACCCTTCAAATGTGAAACTGCAGCTTTTTCTCATCTGGCAAACTATGTGTATAAAAGCGTTATCGAGCACTTGAATGTTAAGCATATGATAATGCTTCAAGAACACTACCTCCAGTTCATGTTTGAACATTGTCCAGATTTTTACAATAAAGACTACAAAACTTACAACCTGAAATCTGGGTTGATCAAATGCTTTGGTAATACCAAACTACAGAAGTGAACTTGTATATTCCCCAGGGGTTAAGAAGGGTCAGGCCATTAAGTCTGCTTTTGAAATTGCTGCCTCTGAGTCTAAAAGGTTAGAAGAGTCTGCTTTAATATTAAGGTGAGCGATCATGACGGCTCACAAACATTCCCAAGAAGTACCCTGGCCCCCCTCTGCAAGTGTGTTATTGAAAAACAAACTGTACCCACCTGAGAGTGTTCTATATTTTATGAGTCACTTACTTGACAAGAGGTCACAAAAGTCTAGCGGACGCTCAGTGCTAGAAAGAAGAGGTTAATTATGTCACTTGCAAATGACCTTTTCTATGAAATAACAGGTGGAAAGGGGATGATGCCCAAAGCACCTCCTCCCCAGCATGACCTTCCAGTCATAGTCACCATGATCAATCGCTTTGGTCACTGTGCATCATACTCCACAGTGCTTGAGTTGGAAAGTGCAATATACAGAAGCACTGACTTGAGAAACTCATTGATCCCACCCACAATTGACACAGACACTAACATAGTCACACACCCATGTTGGGACAACTTTGATCTATTGGAGGAAACTCCCTTCGGCAGTGGAACCACCCACAATACCCATGGTATTGTCATACAAGAAACAAGCAGTGATTGTACCTCATTACAAAATCTGGAAACCGTGCCTAGGACAAAGCAGCGTTCTGTCACAGTGGCACAAACCAATGTGGAATCCTGCTTTTTGAAAAGTAAATTCAAGTAGAGCTTGCGGCAAAGCCTTTGGATATGTTCTGGGTGTTTGCAAGAGCACTACTTCAGGAATATGGTCACCAACAAACTACACCTCCATGGGCTGGCTGGGTCTCCCTTACTGGAACCGAAGCTCAAACTGATAGCAACAAACAATCAACACTTGACTCTCTGCACCCATCTTTGCTTCAGTAAATGAATATGCCACTGTCCAGCACATTCTGAGGCTGTCTCAGTCTGCATCAAAGAGGTTGAGTAGATGTATACTATTGTGACTTTTGACTTGCAGTTGTAATGAAAGCATATGTATACTAGTGTGGGAAAAGTCAGAATCCTTCAAAGATGTTATTGTCAGAGTTGGTGGTTTTCATCTACTTTGTTCGTATATGGATGCCCTTGAAAAGAATATTCGGGGGAGGGGATCTAAGGAAGTTCTCATAGAATCTGGAATATGTGCCAGCGGTTCAATAGAGAGGGTAATGCATGGAAAAATGGTATTGTTATGATACAATAAAGTTTTATGCATACTTACCTGCAGGTATATATATAGCTTATCCTCTTGACGCACTGGCAGAATTTCAAAACTCGCGGCAACCGCTAGTACACTGGTAGTTCAGGTGATGGCCACCCCGCTCCCCGTGGCGCTGGTACTTGGAACTATTCCCGTTTTCCTCAGATTTTCTCTGAACCCTGTCTCCTGAGGGGAGGAGGGTGGGAATTTAATTATATATACCTAGCCAGGTAAGTATGCATAAAACTTTATTGTATCATAACAATACCATTTTTATGCATGACACTTACCTGGCAGTATATATATAGCTGATTGACACATTTGGAGGTGGGTCATAGACAGCAACATCGTCATAATTCAAAAATTAACTAAATTTTTAGAACTATGTATTATGTTCCTTACCTGCTAAGGTAGCTGACTTCGTAGGTCCTGCCTCTTAGCCTGCTAAACCTTAGTAGCTCTCAACTAGGACGTGACCTGTTTGTTGAGAAAGCTAACAATAAGGGGCCTGACAACTGGACGTGACCAATTTGTTGACAGAGAACCCTAGCCCTCATTTACCACGGGCATTCATGCTAGGAAAGTTAGTCACCTGAACCACACACACATATAATAAACACTAACCAACAGACTGAGCTGGTCTTAACCTTCTCAGACAACCATAAAAACACTATAACCTAATTAATATAAAAACCTAGCATGTTATTAGGTTATGGGGTGGAAACTCCTTTGCCCAGTACTGTACCTGAGGATACATACGGGCCTAACGTTTGACAATTATCAAAAGTTGTCTTCACGTCTCTAAGGTAATGAGAGGCAAACACAGAGTTTGTCCTCCAATACGTTGAATCTATAATGTCCTTGAGGGCTAAATTTTCCTGAATGCTAAGGACGTAGCTACTGCTGCTCACCTCATGAGCTTTAACTTTAATTATACCGAAGCATTCCTCCTGACAAAGCAAATGAGCATCTTTAATGACTTCTCTTACAAAGAAAGCCATTGCGTTTTTTAGACATAGGTCTAGTAGGATCTTTAACGGAGCACCACAGAGAACATGAAGTTCCCCTAATGCTTCTTGTTCTTTCTACGTAAAACCGTAAGGCTCTTACTGGGCAAAGAACCCTTTCTTGTCTTGACCTACCAGATCAGCCAGTCTTCAATCTCAAATGATCTTGGCCATGGATGCGAAGGATTCTCATTCTTTGCTAAGAACTCCTGTTGAAAAGAACAAACTGCTTTGTTGTGCTTCCATCCTATTTGCTTGTCAATAGCTTGCAGCTCGCTAATCCTTTTAGCTGTAGCTAAGGCTACTAAGAAGATAGTTTTCTTCGTTAGCTCTCGCAAAGGCGCACTGCCCATAGGTTCGAACTTATCCGTCTCCAAGAATTTGAGAACGACATCCAAATTCCAAGAAGGGGTTTCTGCACCGTCGATCCTTCTTTGTATCAAACGATCTGAGGAGATCTCTAAGATCTGCGTCATTGGACAGGTTAAACCTCTGTGTCTAAACACTGCAGACAACATACACTTATAGCCTCTAATCGTCTGATTAGCCAAACCTAGTTTCTTTTCTTCAGGTATAGCAGGAAATCTGCAATCTGTGTCACAGAGGTACTGGATGAAGAAATCTTCCGATTCTTACACCATTTACGGAAGTTCTCCCACTTCGACTGGTACACTTTGATAGTCGTATGGCCTTCGTGCTCTTGCAACTGCCTTCGCTGCTTCTCTAGAAAACCCCCTCGCTCTGACAAGTCTTTCGATAGTCTGAACGCAGTCAGACCCAGAGCGAGGGTGTTCTTGTGGAACCTGTCGAAGTGGGGTTGTTTGAGAAGATCTACTCTCGTGGGTAGACTTCTCGGAGAATCTACTGTCCATTACCAGTACCTCTGTGAACCACGTTTGGGCCGGCCAGTATGGGGCTATCAGGGTCAGCCTTGTTCCTCGACTTTCCCTGAATTTTTTCATTACCTTTCCTAAAATCTTGAACGGGGGAAAAGCGTACGCATCTAGACCCGTCCAATCTAGTAGGAAGGCATCGACTGCGACTGCAAGAGGGTCCGGGATTGGAGAACAATAGTTCGGTAACCTCTTCGTCGCTGCGGTAGCGAAAAAAAAAAAAAAAAGATCCACTACTGGAGTGCCCAGAGCTTCCACAGTCTCTGGCATACTTGAAGATGCAACATCCACTCCGTGGAAAGCACTTGTCCGTCCCTGCTCAACAGATCCGCCCTGACGTTCTTCTCTCCCTGAATGAACCTGGTGAGCAGGGTGACGTTTCTCTCTGCGACCAAAGAAGAATCTCCTTCGCCAGGTTGCAAAGGGACAACGAGTGGGTTCCTCCTTGTTTCCGTATATATGCCAGAGCTGTGGTATTGTCCGCGTTGATCTGCACCACTTTGCCGCTGATCCACGGTCTGAACGCTTTCATAGCCAAGAAGATCGCCATCAGTTCCTTCCTGTTTATGTGCCATGCCTTTTCTTCTTCGCTCCAAAGGCCTGACTCCTCCCGAGGGCCCAGCGTCGCTCCCCAGCCTGCGTCTGACGCGTCGGAAAATATATCCGGTCTGGGTTCCTCTGCTGGAGTGACGTACCCTCTGACAACCTCTCCGGAACTAGCCACCACTTTAGTTCCTCCTTTATCTTCGAAGGAATTGGAAACCGGAAGGAATCTGGTTGCGATCTTCTTGGCCAGACTTCGTTCAGAAAGAACTGTAAGGGCCTCATGTGAAGTCTCCCTAGTGAAATGAACCGCTCTAACGAAGAGAGTGTCCCCAGCAGGCTCATCCACTCTCTCGCTGAGCATTGGTCTTTCATTAGGAATTCTTGCACTTTCCGTATACACATGGTCTGCCTTCGGGTGACGGAAAAGCCCGAAAAGTCACTGAGGATATCAGAATCCCCAAATAAACTAGTTTCCTGAGAGGGGATCAATCGTGACTTTTCCAGGTTCACCATCAGACCCAGTTGCTGAGTTAATTCCAATGTTACGTCCGTGTCCTCCAGACATTGCTGTTTTTGATTGTGCTCTTATGAGCCAATGCGTCGAGGTAGAGAGAGACTCTGACTCCTGCCAAATGAAGCCACTTCGCCACATTCGACATCATTCTTGTAAAAATTTGAGGCGCCGTGCACAGCCGAAACACAGGGCTTTGAATTGATAAATCCTTCCCTGGATCACGAATCTCAAATATTTCCTGGGACCTTGGATGAATTGGAATATGGAAGTACGCATCCTGAAGGTCAGTGTTACCATCCAGTCCCCCTGGTCGTACCGCTGCCAGTACTGAATCGTTCGTCTCCATCGTAAACTTGGTCTTTTCTACGAACAAGTTTAGCTGGCTTACGTCCAGTACCGGCCTCCAACTTCCTGATGATTTCGGTACTAGAAACAGACGGTTGTAAAACCCTGGGGATTCGTGATCCAGAACCGGTTCTATTGCCCCCTTTTCTATCATGGTGACGACCTGATGCCAAAGAGCCTCTCTCTTCTCTAAATCGATGTAATGAGCCCCTAGGGCTCTCGGAGCTGTAGCGAGAGGTGGTTTCTTGAGAAAGGGAATCTTGTACCCTTCCTTCGCTACCTTTACGGACCAAGGATCCGCTCCTTTGCTTTGCCAGACTTCCCAGAAGTCTAAAAGTCTGGCCCCCACACAAGTCTGGAGGACTTCTGACTCATTGTTTGGTTGAAGTTTTGGCCCCTCTTTTGGTTGGAACTCTTTTCCCTCTAAATGCTGGTCGAGCGAAAGTCCTACCCCGAAAGGGCTGCTGTGCTGTCTTCGTATCCTTCGTAGTCTTATTCATGACCTTAGAAGGTAAATACTTCCTTACCGATGACGTAAGAAGATCTTGAGTCGCCTTCTGAGTGAGGGAGAGAGATATGTCCTTAATGATCTCTTGCGGGAAGAGCTGTCCTGACAGAGGAGAGAACATCAACTCCGACTTTTGCGCGTTCGACACTCCTTAGCAGCGAACGAGCATAAGAGATGTCTTTTCTTCAAGACGCCTGCTGTAAAAATTGAAGCCAATTCATTAGCTCCATCTCTCAAGGCTTTATCCATACAGGACATAATACTTCTCGACAACTCGGATACTGACGACTCTTCCATCTCCGAAGTTCGAGCCAGGGCCCCCAACGACCAGTCAAGAAAAAATTAAACACCTCAAAGGTCATAAAGATACCTTTGAGTAAATGGTCGAACTCCGACGAAGTCCACCACACTTTGGCTGAATGCAAAGCATGTCTACGGGAGCTATCCACTATGTTGGAAAAGTCTCCCTGGGAGGAGGCAGCACTCCAGGCCAAGACTTTCCCCCGTAGCATACCAAACACCAGACTTCGAAGCCAACTTGGCCGGAGGAAATACAAAAGAAGTCTTCCCCGACTCTTTCTTCTCCTTCAACCACTCATTTACGCGTTGAAGGGCTTTCTTGGCGAAATGGACAAAGTCATTTTCAAAAACGACGATTTCTTGGCTGTCTTCGTCTTCGAAAATTGCGACAAAGGCCGATGGCGGGCCTGAAGGTTGAAAATCTCCTTCAAACAAAGAAAGAAGGCACTCTGTTAGCCTCCTGTAGTCCGAAGAAGGAGCTTCCGTCTTGTCCTCTTCCGCACTCTCCGCAAATTCTTCCTCTGCGAAGAAATATCTTGAAAACCAAGATCCTGCTGACTCTCCAATTCAGAGTCCTTATGCAGCTCCTGTTTAGAAAGTGAATGCGGCACTGACTCCCTATAAAACTCCTCTCTTCCTTGTCGAGACAATGTTTTGACTTGCTGCCCGCCTGCGTCCTGCGTCCTCCTGAACGTATGCGTCCACCATGCGTCCATCACTTCTCCTCTTGCGTCCTGCGTCCTGTACTTCGTCCTTCTAAGGGACGCCCTGCGTCCTGGATCGCGATGTACGTCCTGCGTCCTCTTGGAGGACTTAACCGGGAGAGACGAGTCCTTACGTCTAACCGAAGGTTGTTCGGGCTTCTCCCATGATGAACAATCACTGCCAATCTCTGCTGCATGTCCCGCAGCACCTCCTTCGTTTCCGCCTCCTTACGAGACTCCTGATGATGAGGAGATCGAGGACGCACCGGGCTAACACGAAGAGGCGAGCGAACTTCCAACTGACGTGAAATCCTCTTCCTTTTGATAGGGATCATCTCTTCATCCTCCGATGAAAAAATCTCAGGGCTACTCCACCCTTCTTGGTCGAAAGCCCTTTCCTCCTGTGAAGAGGACGGAAAGTATGACCTCTTGAGAGGACGCGATACTTCCGCGAACCGCCTACTCCTTCCCGAGGCTGAACTATCCGAAGAATAACGGCACTTCCCAGTATCGCCTTTTCTATGGCGTACTGCAGCAGCCTGGGACTTATCAACAGGACTGCCTGAAGGGACGACTGATCGCAAGTCAACCCCTCTCGCCTCCCTTCGACTGTCGACATGATCCTTCTCCCTTGGGTCTGGGAGCTTGACAGAGGTCTCGGTCTAGGAGCACGAGAGAGACGATCAGGCGCCCCCTCCACAACACTGTCACCAAACACTTCCACTTTGTCTGTTAATCGTTTAATTGGTCTCCATGGACGCAAGGGCAGCGAACACTTTCACTATTTGTGGATCAGTAGTATCCTCAGATACAGCAACTGGAGCAGGAGAAACCTGGGGGGAAGGTTGCTACATCTACATGTGAATGAGCTGGAGAAGACACATGCAAAGATTCATCCAAAGGTTTACTCGAAGATCCCGATCTTTCACTCCTAGATACAGATCTTCTAACCCGATCTTTTTCTAATCTCTCCACATACTTCATAAGAGCCTTCCACTCTTTCTCATTCAGACACTGACATTCATTGCACCTATTGTCCCCACGTACATACAAACTCCCGACACTTCTTACAAATAGTATGTGGATCTACCGATGATTTCGGCAGTCTCACCTTACACCCTTCTTTCACACAAACTCTAAACATACTTCCATGAATCAGACATACTAAACAAGGTCCAAACAAAATGCGATTGCCACTCTAACTTCGTGAATACGATACCAATATCCAAAAGTCAGATAACGAGCAGGAAATTCTAACAGAGAACCAACAACGATGTTGCCGGTTCGGCTGGCAGAGAAAATCTGAGGAAAACGGGAATAGTTCCAAGTACCAGCGCCACGGGAGCGGGGTGGCCATCACCTGAACTACCAGTGTACTAGCGGTTGCCGCGAGTTTTGAAATTCTGCCAGTGCGTCAAGAGGATAAGCTATATATATACCTGCCAGGTAAGTGTCATGCATAAAAACATTACAACACAGCAATGTACGTCCACAAGTTGGTCTTCAAGGCTTTAGAACGCCTTCTGCTGCAAGTATTTGATTCTATGAATCCCATGTCCATAACAAAGAAGCAAATATCCTTCTAATAGGCTTTCTGAGGCACCATGCAAGGGAAACTTGAAAAGGGCACAGGAAAATCCTAGTTGCATGGCTCTCTTGTCAAAGTTCATTGAGTTCCAAGAGGCAGTCCATCATGGAGAACTGGGTAAGACTGCTGTGTACAGGATGAACTACATGGATAGTGTGTGGCACATACTACAATTCCAATGGGCAACAAAGGAAAACTGCTTTGACCTTCACCTTGCAAGTCTTCAAAATATCTGCCCCTTGTTCTTCAGCTATGACTATCAAAACTATGCCAGATATGCTACTGAACCTTTTAGAAACTCAAGCTGGTGCTGATGAACTTCTGAGGCAAAATGGATTCAGTGTTAGTAGGTCTGATGTTCCATCATACCTACTAACACTGAATCCATTTTGCCTCAGAAGTTCATCAGCAAACTGAGCAAACGATCAACAAACATGCAAAATCTGATGGTGGAACAGTGGGTTTCAGTAGGAACCAGTCAGGTTACTACAGGTGGTCCATGACTAGTCATGTAAGGGCAGACTACCATCAAGCTACACTGAAATTACTTGACATGGACAGTCAGGAGTTCCTCACACAAGGACCTATGCCCATTGAATATTAGTCAAAGTGAAAAAGAAGTTAAGAAAGTTACCCATACCATACAAAACTCTTTCTAGTTACACAACAGCACAGACATGAGCGTCCTCCCACCTTATAGAGGCTCATTGAGACAGCATGTCAAGAGATCCAACTACCAGGCCCTTATTTGGTATCAAACAGATCAGAAAATGCAGTGTACTCCTCAACCTGATGGCCATGGTTAGGAAACAGAAGATGGATGCTTGATAATCAAACGGACTGATCGGGATTTGACGCCTTACGAATTAATGATATTCTGGTTGAACAACCAGACCAGGAGGACCAGGATGATAGCAAAGATGATGAGATGGAGAATATGTATGGTGTGATCTTTGAGGAGGATGAGGAAGATGACGAGGAGGAAGAAAGGGAGGACCAGGATGAGGAGGAGGGCTAGTGACTGTGATGTTTGACACAGGATGTAGGTGGACTAGCAAACTTTTAGGCTTGGAGGAATAAATTGTATACACGCATAAATATTCATAAGTATCCATTAGAACAGTTTTACACCATGATGGCCAAACATGCTCTACAGTACTTTTAAGAATGAGCTGCAAAAGTATTTTTGGACATACTATGTACTTATATCAGTATAACTGTAACCCATTTTTTACCAGTTTGAATCATGAAAAACTGTTTAATATGCCTCAATTTCTGTATTTTTAAAATATAGATAACATCGCAAGATACATTCTCTTCCCTGGACCTTTTAATCTCTGGTGACCTGCTTCTTGGGCTAATTTGCATATTGTTGATTTTAATTGAAAGAGGATATAAAGTCGATCATTTGAGCCATTATTTGTTGTTTTCTGATTAGAAATAATGAAGAATTCAAGATTCATATTTCTCCTACTCCTACTCCTAAAATTCAAGGTTCAAAACGTACAAATAAACCCCTGACTTTGACATGGCCCCATACCCTTACCCCCTGCTAATCTAAGTGCAGACAATCAGATTCATAAATGGGCAGATTTATAAGGGGTATCCAAAAATACTAAGGGCCAAAATTCCCAAAAGGGGGGAGGGGGGATTATGGTAGCCCTTGGCCTATGTCTAGTTTACCTGTTATCTACCAAGTTTGTTTCGAATGTTCTAGCTCTAGTCAGCATTCTCTTTGACACCCCACTAAGTTGTGGGGAAGCTGGGTGTCTACCTTAACAGTAGGTAAGTATCCAAATAATAAATTTTATTATAAAAATTTATATTATTTGTGATAAATCTTACCTACCGTTAAAGTTAGCTGATTCCCACATTAAGAAGAGGACGGTAGGTAGTGCAGCTAGACAAAAATCCGGTCAGCCCTTTGAGCTAAAGGTTTCTTGCATGAAACCCAAAACATTCTCATCTGATCCGGAATCCTTTCTGGATTTTACTACCCCAGAAGTTGGATTCCATTCAGGGAGCAAGGCTCTCATACACGTGTAGCAGAAAGCAGCCTTGCGAAGACAACCACTTTGATTCAGCCAGAATAAACCAGAATGAAACAAAAGCAGTGTGAGGGGACTCCTGCGCCTAGGTCCAAAAGACCTATAAAATTACAGTCACTCAAAATAAAAATCTTTATGATATAAAGGTATACTCCTATACAAAATTTGTACCTTCATGCTCCCCAGAATATTAATACCCGGGATTTAAACAAAAGGACCCTAAGAATTGCTCTTTCTTTGGTTCAGGAAAAGACTACCCACTACTAGTAGATTAAGGGCTTTACTGTTTTCAAAAATGATTCTGTATACTTAAGGTAGTGAGTGGGTATAAACCAAACTGCACTTCTACTGCACCACATCAATCCTATCCTGGAGCAACAAATTGACATAACATTAAATGAAGTTACAACTGCTGCTCACATCATGAATGTTTACCTTCATTAAAGGTAGAAGATATGGAGCTAGTTCTCATCCACTAGCCTAATCAAATATGTCACAGAGAACCTTGTGTTCCTTGACAAAGATGTTATAAGTTTTTAAAAACACAAAACAAAAGGCTAACTTTGTCTCTTAAAGGCTTAATCTTCACAAATACATTCTAGGTTTTCTAAAACCACAAAACAAAAAGTTAACTTTGCCTCCTCCAAGCTTGATCATTGGCAAAGACAGCTAGGTTTTCTAAAACCACAAAACAAAAGGTTAATTTTGCCTTTTCCAGGCTAAACCTTTGACATCATCATCTACATTTCCTAAAACCGCAACACAAAAGGTTAACTTTGCCTTTTCCAGGATTAACCTTTGACAAAGATGTTTTACATTTCTAAAAGGATGATAAAGATGTTCTAGGTTTAGACTATCTGATTAAGTTTTAATTGTCCCAACAGGATAGAGAAGTTTAGACTTGCATCTAAAACAGAAACATTGATGTCTACAAAATTCCATGTGCTGAAAATTCCTCTAGAATGGCACCCTCAACAATACACAGACTACTGTTTCTGACCCAAGGCTATGGCTGCTTTCAATTTGGACAGATCTTATGATAACTTGAAAATCCTCTTATTAGGAGGGAACATTCTAACATCTCCAAGCAGTTACAGAGATGCACAAGTTAGTGGTAGTGTATGGAATTGTGTACTTGAGAGACATCTACCAAGAACATTAGAAATTCTGAAAATCATTTGCCCTGAGGCTACAAGAGCTTTACAGGAGACACTATGCAATCTTGAACTTGAATCCGGCCAAATTTAAGGAACATCCACTGCTCAAGCCTGAGGGCCGTCAAAGGAGTAGTAATCGTTTGGATATTCATATTCATCTACATGCTAGTAAGTCTAAATGAGTGCTCCTCAAATCCCACAGCAACTGCCGAACTTACGAATGTAAAGACCATTTGTAGGCAGTTTGTTCTTTACAAATCCCCAATTGCCAAAACACTGTCCTTCCATAGAATGAATGATCAAACCAATATTATGTTGTTGACTTCACTCAAAGCAACAAACTTTCCACAAAGACTTTGTTTCTGACCAGGGATAAAGCCACTAGGCATCCTGATAGTCTTTCCACTGCCATGACATCTAGAGAGTTTTACCAGGTGTAGTGTTGACCATTCTATGTTGCACGAAAGTGTAATGACACTAATTAAAACTCTTTGTTTGTGTTGCACGACAAAGGGAAAACCAAAACCTGGACTTAAGCTTAAGAACAAAATGGGCAATTCTTGGTTACAGTCCTCCTACAGCCCTGGAGACAAAGATGGTTTTGGATTACTTACAAATTTGACGAACGGTAATTGTAAGTTGTAATTCTTACACCAAAACTGAACATTAATTGAGCATGATTATCTGAAAAAATCCCCAGTGAGGACATGTTTCCTCATAAGAGAAAGCCCATACCATATAGGAAGCTTCATTCAGGCCTAACATTCTTCAAGAAACATGCGCCTATTCATCTTTGACTGACAAGCATGCATAATTAGTAGCATCTCCACATCACTAGAGAAGAATAAGGATTTAGAGAATTAAAAATATAATGCACTGAAACTGGGCCAGGAGAAGCAACAGGGCCTTGGCCTTTGGAATACGTTTTTTTTTTTATTGCTGACATAGTTGGCCAACTTGAACCATTTGATTCAGTAGAAAAGTGTCTTGCTCCTGAAGTCGACACCATCCACCTAAGGGCAACAAAGTCCCTGACAAAATTTATAGAGTTGCTGTACACTAACCCAAACAAAGTGAACAGAACAGCAATACCTTCTTGTAAATACATCTTGAAGGTACTGGTAAGTGAAATACGTTTCTGCATGTGTACCACAAGTCTGACCGTTCTTTGGAAAGGCACTCAAACCATGCTGGAAAACCAAAAAGTATGTGAACAGACACTTCCTGTTATTCAGTCTCAAAATGTCCAAGAATGACACCTATCTCCAATTGCTTATGGAAGTTGTCCCAGAGAATTAATGCCTCGTCCATCATTCTCTCTACTATATACAACATCCTAATAAGTTAAGTATATCTTAATTTTACCAGACCACTGACCTGATTAACAGCTCTCCTAGGGCTGGCCCGAAGGATTAGATATTTTTATGTGGCTAGGAAGCAATTGGTTACCTAGCATAGCAACGTAACCTACAGCTTATTGTGGGATCCGAACCACACTTATTTGAGAAATGAATTTCTATCACCAGAAATAAATTCCTCTGATTCCGCATTGGTCGAGCCGGGATTCGAACTTCGGACCCCCGGATTGGCAGCCGAGCGCAAAAACCACTCGTCCAGCGATGAACTACAATATCCTAATAAAAGGAGAGAGACTTACGAGAGAGATTTCTGCGGAAGAAGACAAAGGAACAGATATAAGGGGGAGATTAAACCAGTGGAGGATAAGCAAAAAAAGAATCACAGCTCCCCTTCACCATCTCCACCATGTAAGGTACTAGTTCCAAGTCTCTCTATGCATGCCAGGAAGTTGCAACTGTCCATATCCCAGAACCTGAGGTCTGCACTTATCCCCAAAAGGAATACTAAAACAAGACTACCAATAGATACTCCTTTATTGCCTTAACCTGAGCTGCATAATCAGACAGGAAGCAAAAGTTTTTCTCACTTCTTCCAAACTGAGTGAGTATAAGCATGATGATAATACCCTACAGCATCAGAAATAAATTAACTCTCTTCCTTGCTAAACTCCCGCTGGCGCCAAACCCTTAAAGCTGGCTTCACAAACTCGCTGGGTTGATGCCTCCACTTCTCTAAGCTGATGCAGGGACAAGACAACATACTCGGTAAGAGGTGACAACTCAACAAGCTAGACTGAGACTCCATCAGATTGCCCAAAGCACTTGTCAGTCTCGAGTTTGTTTCACCACAGGAAAGAGAAAGAAACCGAATCTCCTACTAAAGATGGTTAAAGCGCCAATAACCATTTGTATCGCAAGAGACGATCTTCGGCTCTATATGCAACTTCATAAGAAACAAGACGACAAGCCATGGCAGATTTAAAAGGAGCTTTGTGCGTTGGAGTACGAGAAAACTTAATAGGAGAAAGTTTGGGTTCTCTTCTCCAATATTTAAATGGCGCCAATATACGCTTTGACAAGCAAGACATACTCTCTATGTAGCCTCTTTTCTCAACTAAATGAGGATACAGCGAAGCGAAACGTTGCAACAAATGCTGACCAGACCAAACAAGTTTCTCCAACTCTATTTCAAACTCTTCTTCCGCCAGAGGGTGACAGGAGGAGACAGCTGCCACCAGAAGGTAAACAAGAGCTTAAAGGATTGCTCTTTCTTTGCAACCATTGGTGACAGAAAGCAACATCAGCTAAGTACTGTAGCGCATCCACGATTCGATGAAAGAAAAGTCTTAAGCGACTCAAGACTTAGCTACGTCCGCACGAGTAAACTGAGGGAAAGAAAACTGAGGCGCAAAAGAAAATGAGAAACATTGGGAGGCAGGGGAGAGGAGTTACAACAACTATCCTGCCTCGTCCGAAAGTGAATGTACATACTTGAAAGCATTCCTATACGACACGTCGTTAGAAAGGTCTGAATTCTAGAATAATATCTAACTTGGGAACCTTAGATACTATAAACAGTGTAGACTTGAAAAAGAAACATTAATCGAGGCAGTAGTAAGAGATTTGCTGATATCTGAAGAAAAAGTAGGCAAAGAACAAAGATGATATTGTAATGATACAATTAAGTTTGTTCATACTTACCTGGCAGATATATATATAGCTGATAATTTCCGACGACCGACAGAATTTAAAACTTACGACACATGCAGTGGGAGTCAGGTGGTTAGTACCCATTCCCGCCGCTGGGAGGCGGGTATCAGGAACCATTCCCATTTTCTATTCATAATTTTTTATTTCCACTATCTCCTGAGGGGGTGGGAGGTGGGTGCGGGTAATTAATTATATATATCTGCCAGGTAAGTATGAACAAACTTAATTGTATCATTACAATATCATTTTGTTCATGCAACTTACCTGTCAGATATATATATAGCTGAATCCCACCTTTGGTGGTGGGAGAGACAGAATAGAGGATTTAGGAAACACATATATGCAGATATTTGATATCTTGGTTCCTTACCTGTTAGCATAGCTGGCTTCGTGATTACTGCCACGTAAGTCTGCTTGTGCTACTAGAGTTGCCAGCAAGGTAGAGACCTATGAAGCTGGTGCACTCCAGATGATCTGTCAAGAGGGGCGAGACCACGACGTGACTAGACCATGGACCATACTAATGAGGGCAACGAGACAAAAATACCACCACCTGGCTTAGTTTACCAAAGGTATCCCACTTAACTAAGCTAATGGAAGGGAGACCCGCCCCAGGCGGTCACCCCACAACCATAAAACACAAGTTAAAAACCCCCCTAATCCCTAAAGGATAGGATGGAGAGTGTTACCTCCTGCCCCCAAAACAGTGTCTGCAGCAATGTATGGTCCGAGGAGAAGCAATTTTCGTATGTCACTTTCACCTCCCGCAGGTAGTGTGAAGCGAACACCGAATTGCTTCTCCAAAATGTGGCATTCAGAATATCTTTGAGCGCCATATTTTTGTGAAACGCTACCGAAGTAGCAATAGCTCTCACCTCGTGAGCTTTCACTTTCAGAAGCTTCAAATCACTATCACTGCACTTATCATGAGCTTCTTTAATCGTATTTCTGATGAAGAACGCCAGTGCGTTTTTCGACATAGGGAGATCAGGCTTCCTCACTGAACACCACAAATTGTCAGATGAACCTCTGCAAGCTTTAGTTCTCTGCAGATAGAACTTTAGAGCCCTGACAGGACACAGGAATCTCTCACGTTCATTTCCCACTATTTCTGACAACCCTTTGATTTCAAAGGTCCTCGGCCACGGGTTGGAAGGATTCTCGTTCTTTGCTAAGAACGTGGGACTTAAAGAACAAATCGCACTACTGTCTGAAAACCCAATCTGCTTGCTAATGGCCTGAATTTCGCTAACCCTCTTCGCCGTCGCCAGAGCGGTTAGGAAGATCGTTTTCTTCGTCAGATTCCTGATAGAAACTGAATGAAGCGGTTCGAAGTGACTCGACATCAAATATTTGAGCACCACATCCAAGTTCCACGAGGTACTTTAGGCTGGATGACCTTCTTAGTTCTCGAACGATCTAATGAGATCATGAATGTCTTTATTATTAGTCAAATCGAGTCCTCTGTGCCTGAAGACTACAGAAAGCACGCTCCTGTAGCCTTTAATAGTTGGAACAGCCAACTTCACTTCCTCTCTCAGATAAAGAAGGAAGTCAGCAATCTGGCTCACAGAGGTTGTGGTGGAGGAAATGCCCTTCTTCCTGCACCAGGATCTGAAGACAGCCCACTTCGATTGGTACAGAGCGATTGAGGAGGGCCTCCTTGCGGTGGCAATCGCCTTCGCCACAGGTCTTGAAAAACCCCTCGCTCTGGCCAACTTCTTGATAGTCTGAACGCAGTCAGACTCAGAGCTGGGAGGTTTTTGTGGTACCTCTCGAAGTGGGGCTGTCTGAGTAGATCTTTCCTTAAGGGCAGAGTCCTCGGAAAGTCTACCAGGAAGGACATCACCTCTGTGAACCAGTCGGCTGCCGGCCAGAAGGGGGCGATGAGTGTCATCCTCGCTCCTTCCGATGCCGCGAACTTCCTCATCACTTCCCCGAGGATCTTGAGCGGGGGAAAAGCGTATATGTCTAGACCCGACCAACTCCAAAGTAGGGCGTCTATACTGCGACTGCTCCCGGGTCCAGAACTGGGAGCAATAGAGTTGAAGTCTTTCGTCCTGGAAGTTGCGAAGACATCCACCTGCGGACAGCCCCACAGGTCCCACAGCGACTGGCAAACCTCTTGGTGAAGGGTCCACTCTGTCGGCAAAAGCTGTCCTCGTCGACTGAGAAGGTCCGCTCGAACATTTTGTACTCCTGACACGAACCTTGTCAGGATAGTGACTTCTTGCGCTTTCGCCCATAAAAGGAGTTCCTTTGCGATGGCAAACAGAGAAGGCGAGTGAGTTCCCCCTTGATTTCTTAGGTATGCCAGTGCTGTGGTGTTGTCCGAGTTGATCTGAATGACTTTGCCGGATACTTCTTCCTGGAAGAACCTGAGAGCCAGGTAAATCGCTGACAGCTCTTTCAGATTGATGTGCCAGGACACCTGTTCCCCTCTCCAGGTGCCCGACACTTCTTTCCTCCTAGTGTTGCTCCCCAACCCGTGGACGACGCGTCGGAAAACAACACTAGGTCGGGGTTCCGAAGTTTGAGGGAGAGCCCTTCTGCGAGCTTCCGTGGATCTGACCACCAACTTAGGTGATCCTTCACCTCTCTCGTTAAACACAAGATCGCCTCCAGATCTTGTTTGTTCTTCCAACTGTTGGCTAGGAAGAATTGAAGAGGTCTGAGGTGCAGCCTTCCCAGAGAAACAAACTTCTCCAGTGAGGAAATGGTCCCCAGCAAACTCATCCATTCCCTCACCGAGCATGTTTCCTTCCCCAGAAAGGTCGCCACTTTTTCCAAGCATTGAAGTTGTCGCCCCTGGGACGGAAAAGCCCGAAAAGCCACTGAGTCCATCTGAATCCCCAGATAGACTAAAGATTGAGAAGGAGTCAAATGCGACTTTTCGAGGTTTACCAGAAGTCCCAGGGACTTCGCTAACGTCATGGTCGTGTGCAGGTCCTCCAGACACCGGTCCCGCGATGAAGCTCGAATAAGCCAGTCGTCTAGGTAGAGAGATCCTTATATTCTCCAGATGAAGCAGCCTTGCCACGTTCTTCATCAGAATGGTGAAAACCATCGGCGCTGTGGTCAGACCGAAGCAAAGTGCCCTGAATTGGAATACCTTCCCCTTCAGGACAAATCGCAGGTATTTCCTTGATTGGGGATGGATGGGGACGTGAAAATACGCGTCTTGGAGGTCTAGTGAGACCATCCAATCCCCCGGTCTCAAAGCTGACAGCACCGATTGAGGCGTCTCCATCTTGAATTTCTTCTTTATAACGAAGAGATTTAGGCTGCTGACATCGAGGACGGGTCGCCACCCCCCTGAATGTTTCGGCACCAGGAACAGACGGTTGTAAAATCCTGGAGATTCCAGGTCGAAGACCTGTTCCACCGCTTGCTTCTCGATCATTTGTTCCAGCAGATCGAAAAGCACTTTCTGTTTCTCTCGATAAGAGGGAGACAAATCCTTTGGTGTTGAGGATAGCGGGGGTGACTTCAAGAACGGGATCCTGTAACCTTTCCTCACAACATCTAGCGACCAAGGGTCGGCATTTCTCTCTTCCCAGGCTTTCGCGAACCGAAGAAGCCTGGCTCCTACCGGCGTCTGAAGGACTTCCAAATCACTTCCTACTCTTTGACGGAGCAGGGGTTTTTCCTCTGGAAGAGCCTCTTCCTCGGGAGGCTGTTTTCGAGGAAGATCCAGCATGAAAGGGCTTCGGTTTCTTGGTAAACGAAACTCCAGAAGATGAAGCAGCTGCTGGCCTTCTAGAAGACTGAGCCAGAAGATCTTGCGTTGCCTTCTCCTGAAGGCTTGATGCTATGTCCTTAACCATAGTCTGGGGGAAGAGATGGTCTGAAAACGGAGCGAAAAGCAAGTCCGCCTTTTGCGCTGGAGAGACGGATTTGGACGTGAAGTTACAGAAGAGTGCTCTCTTCTTGAGAATCCCCGAGCTAAAGTGCGTAGCCAACTCCTCAGAACCATCCCTGACGGCCTTGTCCATACAAGAAAGTACACTGGTACAGCTCCCCCAGACTAATAGTATCAGAACTCCTTGACCTGGCATCTAAAACTCCAAGACACCAGTCGAGAAATTGTTGAAGACCTCTAGAGTCCTGAAGAGGCCTTTTAGATGGAAGTCGAACTCGTTATGGGTCCAAGTGACTTTTGATGAAGACAGAAGGGCTCTTCTGGAGGCGTCCACGATGCTCCCGAAATCACCTTGAGCAGAGGCTGGTAGTTTAACACCTACGTCCTCTCCCGTCTCATACCACATGCCTCCTTTACCGCAGAGTCTTGATGGCGGTAAAGCCAAAGAGGACTTTCCTGACGCTTTCCTCTTCTCCATCCACTCATGGACTTTCCGGAACGCTTGCTTCGTGGAAAGCGACTTCTTCATTTTAACGAACCCCGATGCCTTCGATGCTTTAAAAGAAGAAAATTGAGAAGGGGGAGTACGAGGGGCTTCCGGTTGAAAAGTTTCTCCAAACTCCGACTGTAGAAGACGCATCAAAACTTTATAGTCCGATGAGACAGGAGCTGGTTTGCTGTTCTTCCTCTGCTTCTACTAAATTATCGCTAACTCTTCCTCAGAAACTGGAGAAGTAGGAGGAAACTCTGAAGAAAATTGACGAACAGGAAGGGTTCCTTCATCCACCTGAACTTGCGTTGGTGAGGAACTGGTGTCCACCAGCGCGTGCTTGGCGTCCGAATCCACACGTTTGGCGCCGACAGGTTGCGCGCTCGACATCTACTAAAACACGCCTGGCATCCACTGGCACACACCGAGCGTCCACTAGTGCACGCTTGGCTTCCACTGGTGCGCGCCGAGCGTCAGTCAGCGCGCGGCTGCCGCCCACTGGTGCACGTTTATCAACAAAACAGGTGCGCGTTTGGCGGCAACGGAAGCGCGCTCCACTTGCACAGAAGCGCGCTCAGCGTCCACCACTCGCTTGCGAACATTCGAAGACTTGCGAGCGGGAGATATCTCATCCTGAGAGCGAGAAACCGAAAACTTCTCACCTCCTCTAGAGCTGCTGGGAGCAGAACTAACTCTAGAGGAGACTCGAACGAAGAGAGAGGCGAGCGAGGAGAAAGAGCAGGTCTTGACTTCTTCACAGGAAGCTTCTCATCCTTTCTACGACACGGAAGAGACTCTCTAGAAGCAAGAGCGTCCTGAAGTTGCTGCTGCAGTGACTGAATCATCCTCTTGGTTGGCGAATCTTCCTGCTCCGGAGAGGGACTGATCCTGTGAGCAGGAGACGGCAGACGACGTCCTCCCTCCTCCTCCCAGGTACGGCCTCCTCCCGAGCTCTAGAGCGACTGTATCGCTCGCACGAACTAACCGAATCCAAGTCCGAAGACTCTCTACGCCTTTTCTGTGGCGGAAAAGCAGCGAACGCACTGTCAGGAGAAGATCGCAAATTCGGAGAACTAGGACGTGAAGCGTCAATATCACGCGCCGTCCTTTTCAGCAGGACGGGAACCACCGTGAGAACTCCACCCTTTAACCGTGGGGATGAAGCCTCCGATGACGAAAAACACTCCTTGAGGAGACGTGCCCGTGCACGCTCCCTGGCAGTCTGGGGATTTTCATCAGTAACTGCCGAAGGCACGCCAGATCGGTGGGGGTTCCTTGTAACCCTCCTTCGGCTTTCGACATGCTCCCTCCCCAGGTCCTGGGAGTCAAGCAGAGAGGTCCAGGCCTAGAGGCGAAACGAGGCCGATCTGACGCACCCTCCACTACACAAGGGGTATCACTGCACTTCTGCACATCACTTTTGCTCTCAAGAGCCAACACTTTCGATTCTAAATTTACGAATCGACTCCAAAATTAAGGACAAAGTATTACTCTCTACTGACACTGCTTCAGGGCCCGGAGGCAACACTACAGGGTTAGGAGCATTAACAGAAGGAGGGTTAACAGGAGAAACATTAATTTCTTGCACACCTGAAACACTCCTGGAGGAAGACCTCCTTAACCTATCCTTTTCAAGTTTCCTAAGATAGGTATCATACGCCTTCCACTCAGAATCTGTTAATCTTTCGCACTCCTTGCAACGGCTTTCATACACACATTCATGCTCCCTGCAACTCTTACATACCGTATGTGGGTCTACTGAAGCTTTCAGTAGCCTACCTCTACAATCAGTCCTAGAGCAAAATCTAGCGCTAGCTGTACTAGACCCTGACATATTATCCAAGAGAAGTCCAAACCAAAATCAAATCAATCCACTAATAACGTGTGCCTAGCCACCGATCCAAGTCAATTAATCCAAAAAAGAACCAAAAGGGATACTCAAGTAGCAAAAAGTTTCCAAATACAGACGGAGGTGCTGTAAACAGATGTTCACAACACCGGCGACAGAAAAATTATGAATAGAAAATGGGAATGGTTCCTGATACCCGCCTCCCAGCGGCGGGAATGGGTACTAACCACCTGACTCCCACTGCGTGTGTCGTAAGTTTTAAATTCTGTCGGTCGTCGGAAATTATCAGCTATATATATATCTGACAGGTAAGTTGCATGAACAAAACAAGTATTAAGAAGAAAGAGGAACAGGCTAGCACATGAGAATTTAGAATAACAAAACATGAGAGATCGGATAAACAGTCGACTAAGTCGATACCATCGAAGCCTTCCCTCCCGTATTTTCTTCGATATTTCAACTACCTTTGTCGATCCTCTTATATACTTATTTCTAATCCTATCTTCCCTTGTTACTCCCGACATCCATCTCAACATTCTCATTTCTGCTACATCCATCTTCTTCTCCTCTGTTTTCCTCATACTTGCTGTTTCTGTTCCATATAACATTGCTGGTCTGACCACCATCCTATGAAACTTTCCCTTCAATTTCAGAGTGACCTTGTCACAGAGGACCCCTGATGCAGACCTCCAGTTATTCCATCCTGCCTGAATTCGATGTCTCACCTCTTGGTCCATGCTTCCACTATCCTCTAATACGGACCCTAAATACTTGAACTTCTGTACTTTCTTTATTTCTTCCCCACCCAATCTTATGCTACTTCCACCGTCCTCAGTCATACTGGAGCACATATATTCGGTTTTTTATCTGCTTATTCTCATTCTTCTCTCCTCAAGCACTGCTCTCCACTTCTCCAACCTCCCCTCCAACTCCTCCCTCCCCTCTGAACACAAAGCAATGTCATCCGCATATCATATGCACCATGGCACTGCTTCTCTAACATCCCTGGTCATTACATCCATCATGATGTTGAAGATGAATGAGCTAAGTGCTGACACCTGGTGTAATCCGACTCCTATCTCCTCAAATCCATCCGTCTCTCCAACAATGCTCCTCACTCTAGTATACACATTCCTGTACATCTCCTGAATAATTCTGACATACTTTTCCGGCACTATCTTCTCCCTCAAACATCTCCATATTTCTTGCCTTGGCACTCTGTCATAGGCCTTTTCAAGGTCTATGAATACCAGATGCAGGTCTCATTGTTTTTCTCTGAATTTCTCCATCAGCTGCCTTATGCAAAATATTCCGTCCGTTGTGCCGCTTCCCTTCATATATCCTAACTGTTCCTTCCCTAATCTCACTTCCTCTCTCAGCCCGCCATCTATTATTCTTTCCAAAATCTTCAACGTGTGAGACATTAGTTTGATACCTCTATAATTACTGCATTCCTGGACATCATCTTTACCTTTAAATATAGGTATCAATATGCTTTCCTGCCATTCTTCTGGTATCTTTTCTTATTCAAATATTTTTACCATCAGATCATACACGATGTCTACCCCTTCCTCTCCTAAGGCTTTCCAAACTTCAACTGGGATTAAGTCAGGTCTTGTTGCCTTCCTATTCCTCATTCTTTTTAAGGCTCGTATCACTTCATCCCTAGACATCCCCATTACTTTCCCATGTTTAGTTGTCCATCCTCTCTTATAAGTCTTTTATTTTTTTCATTACCAGTTGTTCAAAATACTCTTCCCATCTTTTCAAGATGTCTTTTTCCTTTTTTATGACTGTACCATTCCTATCTTTCATTTGCTTAATATGGGTGATGTCCTTTGTTCTTTTATTTCTTACTTTTGACAGTTTGAGCATCTTACTCAACCCTTCCTTGGTTTCCAGTTCATTATAAACCTCTTCATATGCCTTTGCCTTAGCTTGAGCTACCACCCTTTTTACTTCTTTGTTTCTTTCTCTTAATCTTTCTCTGTCCTCCTGCAGCTGTGACTCTTCAAATCTCTTCTTTGCCTCCCTTTTACCCTTCACCATTTCCCCCCACCACCAGCTCTCCTTTTCCTCCCATACTGTTCCAGATGTTTCCCCTAGTATCTCCTTTCCATGTCTTCTAATCACTGATGCATTATGCCACCACCATTCTCCCACATCTTCAATTCCCAGATCAACCTCTCCCAGCACTCTTCTCCTGAACTCTCTCTTCTTATCATTATCCCTCCCTAACAATTTATACCACTTGATTTTCTTTACCCCATTCGTGTTCATTTTCTTTTCTCTTTTCATCTTTAAATCCATACAAAGGAGCCTATGTTGGGGGGCCACGTGGTCTCCTGGGATAACTTTACAATTCCTAACTTCCACCAGCCTTGATCTATTATAAAGGAAGTAACCTATTTGTGTGCATCTACCGCCACTCCTGTATGTTATCAAGTGCTCCCTCTGCTTTTTGAAGAATGTGTTCACTATTGCTATTTCAAAAGACATGGCAAAGTCTACTATACTCTCTCCTGGGTTTCTCTCCCTGATCCCATGTCTTCCATGCACACATTCAATTATATCCTTTTCAGTTCTGACATGTCCATTAAAGTCTGCCCCCACTATAATCCTCTCCTGCTCTTCCAGTTCTTGCATTACCTCACTCATTTCACTCCAAAAACGACTCTTCTTCCTCTGTGCAGCCCACTTCTGGAGCATGCGCACTAATGATGTTAATTGTTTCCACTCCATAACATATCTTCACTCACATAATGCGGTCATTCTTTCTACTCACTTCCGTCACTGAATTCTTCATTTCCCCCGACAACACTACACCAACGCCATTCCTACCCTGCTCATTTGCTCCACTATAGATTAGCTTGGTAGCCATCCCCCAGTTCTTTGGCTTTATTACCCTTCCATCGAGTTTCCTGCACACAAAATATCCACTCTCTTTATCCTCATCAACTCCGCCAACTCTCTTCCTCTTCTTATCATAGACCCAATATTGAGCTGGCCTATTCTGTTCACATTTAGAGCTCGCTTCTTTAGCTGCACCTCATGATGCAGTAGCCCTCGCCTTGTAACGCAGTAGCCCTTGCCTTGTAACAGAGTTAGGGTGATGTGTCTGTGCGTCGTTTATGGAGTACGCCCTCGCACTATTCTCATCAATATCACGACTCATTTCATTGGTTCTGGCGTGGGTTTTTACAGTCGGATGCCCTTCCCGACACCAACCCTCACTATTTATCCGGGCTTGGGACCGGCACCCATTGAGGCTGGCTTGCCCCCACAGGTGGCTAGATTAAAAATGTCTATACCTACATATATAATTAATGATCGTATGTATGCAATCACCTCAAGCTAGGTGCTGATGACAGCAGAATGCGCACACAGGGCAAAGATTAACATTAACCCAACTGGTCCCTAAAACACGTTAAAGGAGATTCAGACTGTGAAAAGGGCAAAGTAGGTATTGGAGAGCACAGAACCCCACCATCCCGAGAACCAACCCAGTTCCCCGGTAGCCGACACTTCCCAAAAGCACGCTATAGCAGGGCAGTCCAAGGCTCAGGCTACATACAGACGAGGACACCAACACCTTACTTCTAACAGGGGAAAGCGAAAATGAGCGCACACCATGGAGGGATTTGGAGAGTTCCTCGTCATGAATTCAGTTCAACTTGTATTAGAACTTGAAATAAGTTTAATGTTATGTTCTAACTTCTTGATACGCTTTTCCTGAACCAAATAGGGAGCATGAGGCAGAGCTACCAAGGAAGTCTCAATACTTGCACTACCAAAATGCCTAGTCTGAGCAGGGATAGCTGCAGATGAAGGGACACTAGGTAGGATAGACAGGTTTAAGTCTTGAAATAATTAATTGATTTCGCAATCTATCAGTTTCCCTTCTTTCCTATATTTGACATATTCAGGCATAAAAAAGTTCTCAGAACAATTCCCTACAATCTTCACATCTAGTTCCAAGATCACACTGTATCCCTGCAATCAGTACAAATCATAGCCTGATTTTACTGGTTTTGCTTCCAGCGGAAGATATCCTAGGAAAATGAAATTACAATACTATAAATAGGTGTAAAATAGCCAAACTTCATAGAATACCAACAACTGCCTAACTGCAATGGGGGCAAGGAGAATTCTGCCAAGAGCTAAAATGATAAAAAAAAACCTGGTGGAGAACAGGTAAACTAGACATTCATCCTGGCAGCCATTCAATTTTTTGTTTGAATGCCAACTTGCCTAATCGGTGCAGAGATATAGCTAACTTTAATAGTAGGTAAGATTCATCACAAATAAAAAGTTATTACATATTAGGGTAAAATATCTGTCTGTGACACTGTCTAATGCATCATTAACCAGTCTAGGTCACCATAAGGTGGATTGCGGCACCCGTAGACTTTTGAATTTCAATTACCTATCAGCAACTTTTGGTTACCATCATGCCCCCATGAGAGGCTGACTGTACTTCCCAAAAAAATACTAATCTAATGATGCAAAAGATACAACCATCTGGCAAAATTTGAATCGGAGCTGCTCAACAACTGTTGTGTAGTTGGTAACCAACACAAACAAATTGGCCTTCCACCAGTGTTGTACCTACTCTTCCCAAGGTGTGGGCAGTGACTAATTACCTACACCAAAACAAAAGTGCACTACGCACTGTGAAATTGTGAATTTTGTAGCTACAGGTAGTCCCCAGTTATCAGTAGGGGTTCTGTTCCAATGGCTTGATGATAAGTGAAAATTGCTGATAACCAAAAATTGGCAATCTTTGGTGCTTATCAGCGCCAATAACCAATTTTGCCACCGATAACTGGTTAATGGAGCCCCTATCAGGTATGCATAGGCACCAGTACTCTATTACTGGTGCCGACAAGCACCATAAAACCAGATCCCCAATAACCGAGGCCATCGATAACCAGGGACTGCCTGGACTTGGTAAGTTACTTATACAAAAAATGAATATAATCACTAAAATAAAAGGAAAACCAATAATTAGTGAATATTGCTCTACAAAAAAATTAGCAGAGTAGCTAAATTTTTGTGATACATTTGGAGATGAGTTCCACAAAATAATCTGCAACAGCTGATCTGTGATCTAGCAGGTCTCACTGTACAGTAATCTAATCTATCTAAAATTAATTTAATAGTTAAGGCTCCAAATCAAAGGCAAAAAAGCTCATTCACTCCATTCTAAAGTAAACACAACCATAATTAGCAATTAAATCTTTCAATTTTCTAGCACTGATACTGAATACGTATATATATTTTAACTTCAACAGGAGTCGCAAATACATACCAATGTTTGGCCAATTTACAAGTTTGAACAATAAAAAAATGTTTCTTTCAAATTCTGGTAGATCGCCATTACTTCAGGAAGTAATGAAGTTCATATGAACAGGCTATCAAATTCTTTAATGACTAAACCAATAGTTTTCTAAACTTATTAAAGAAAGAGGCATCTGTTTGAGAAAAGAAAACTGTCACATCCCCATGATACTTTGTGCAAACAGAGCATCCATCAGTTCTAAATAAGATCCTCCTATAAAAACTATTTTTGGCAGAAAACTTAAAATTGTTAATTGGTTATCATTACTGCTGCTTTCCTTACATTCATGTTTGCAAATAACAATACTTAATTAAAAGATATAAGGTTTTTGAGATATATGAAGTGTAACTGAACAGGGGCCTTAGCCAAAATAATGACTTCAGCATGACTACCTAATATAGCTGCTGCCAATAGATCTGTTGGTTTCAGTATCATGCCCTGGCAACTTACAATTAGAATTAATCACATGCTGCTCACCTCCAGGCTCATTGGCTGTGGCTAAATAGTCTTGTTTGTATTCCATTTA
>NC_087217.1:63883325-63885825 GCF_015104395.2 Macrobrachium nipponense | reverse complement strand
AATTTAAATACAGTAACAGCTTACATATATACAGACCAAATGAAAAAAAAATGTCTATCATTCATCTAAATATTACCTGCCACAACATCAACTGAGGACTATGAATAAAAGGACATTTTTTGGCATCCTCCAAAAATACAATATATAATATCTATCTGACAGACTTGTAATCTTGACAAGAGTTTCCTATAAATTAAGGCTTAAATGATGATCTCTGTGCTGCCAAGGTCTTCATCACTTGGAAGTTCTACTTTATCTGCACTAATCAAATTGGCATCAATTAACGGCAAACCTTCTGCTTCTCGGCGTCTTAGCTCCAAGTATGCCTCACGCTGGGCCCAATCCCTCAATCTGCGAATTATTCAATTGCATCATGAAACTAAATAAATGATTAATTAGTGCCACTGCATTGTAAATAATTTGATTAGGCATTATTTAATGGATGTGATGAGTACAAAGAACTAACTTTTGTACATCTAATCTTCCTGCACAATAAATTTTAAAACAGCTAAAGCCAAAATTCATAACCTTTAAAAAGATGTTACAAGGTTCAGGGTACATGAAATGACAAATTTTACTAAACTAATTTTGATCCTACATTGTTATCTTTGTCTACAGTTTACCACATCTGTATTGAACAGCAGTTCACATAAAATAATCAATTTTCTTACTTGTAATCAGGCATGTAGGCAAAAATGAAGCCACCAGTTACAAGACATAATGTAACAGAAAACAAGAATATTAGATGCATCCTTGTATTGTCTTCTGTCTCCGATCTGATGCTGAAGCCCCAGCTCACCCAGTTCTAGAGAAAACAAAAATATGAAATATAAATGAATGAACACATTTAACAGCATATCGTCCAATGACAAAGAAAAAATTGAACGTAACAACACAGGCTGATAGTTTAAATCAAAAAAAGAATTTTAAAAGCCCAAAATTTTGCAAACTTCCATGGCTTACATGAACATGACTACAGATCACTTCCAGAGGGACCTAACCATCAGCAACAGTAGTTAACCTTGATATTTTAGGACATGGAACTTCACAATTAAAGCAAAAAACCTACACAAAATAATGAACACAATGGCTGAAACACAATGGCTGAAGAGGAGGCACAATTCAGATGAATTAACATGTTCAATTCAGAACAAACCATAAACCAATATTCACTACTCAATCTAGACATATGTACATCTAAAAGATGTGTACTGTATGTAATTTTTCAGAAGGCTAGTCAAATTCAATTACATATACATTCTACAGAATTCTGGTAGAGATCTGCATCTCATCTGATGAATTTTTTTTGGCTTTGTATGCTCAAAAATGCAAGAAACAAATACAACATAAGACCCCAAGTTTGTTCCATGTATGAACAAACATACATTTGACAGAATTTACGTAGCAATATTAAACCAACATGCAGTACCTCTGACAAATTTATATTTTCCTACTGACAAATTTATATTTTCCTAGACTAAACCACTGAGATTATTTCTTCTGATAATTTGTTTTATCTCTCAAGTTGTGTGTTTATTTTCTCATTATTTACAGACCTCCAAAAATAAATGAATCTCCAAGGCTATTTCAAGACTCCACGGCTATTTCAAGATAAAAAAAAAAACAGCAAACAGGAAGGACATTCAGGGATGAAACCCTCTCATTAGCCAGTGCACTGTAAAATAAGTTACACAGCCCTGTTGTAATTGTGCCATTAGTAAAGGCCTACCTTGGGTAGGTATTTACTGGTACTACTATCTTGCCAGGTTTTAAATCCTTTCAAGCTCCAAATTATAGTTATAATATTTCAGGTTGCTTAGGTAATCAGCAAACTGCATCCAGTAACACCACCTTGGCCTGTACAACACTGTGTGTGCTGTATAAGATATTTCCTAATTCTGATCCTACTTTGCATTTACATCTTCCCAAAACATACCACCACCAAATACGTAGTACCAGAGACAGAGAATTCTACCAATCCTGCCCTTTCTTCTCTACTATGACCAAATTGTGAAATAATCTTCCTACTCCTGTAGTTCAATTGTTAGAGCTTTATCAGTTCAATTTGCAGGTGTACATGAGCCTGTATTTTAATTTATATCTTACTTCTTGTTAGTTACTTTTTTTCTAGATTTCTCTTCAACAGGGTATTCTTCACCGAGGCACTTTCGTTACTGGGGCTCTTTGGCTTGTAGCATCATCTTTTCTAACTGGAGTTGCAAAATCGATTTGTAATAATAATAATTAATTGTGCCATTCTTTTTTATAAGACATGTATCTAAGGTGGTCTGCTTTCTGCTAATGATGATGATAATAATAATAATAATAATAATAATAATAATAATAATTTCAGTAACTCAACCTTACACATTTACTCACAATGAGCTTGCACAACAAAATCTGATCAGAGCTCGTTACCATGACAGTGCTACATAAACAATAAACTTAAAAAAATTTCTTAAGCATCCACAGGACAGGCGTAATTTATCATAAATTTTCT
>NC_087217.1:63849341-63882825 GCF_015104395.2 Macrobrachium nipponense | reverse complement strand
TTTATCATAAATTTTCTCTGTAATTATTACAATTTCTCAAATTCTCTCACCTCTACTGCATTATAAAATAGTACACCCTTTTCTATGATGTTCAGCTGAACTACTTAATAAACATCACCTTCCAGAGCTCTTCCTTAGAATTACCAATACAGTTTCTAATTGAACTGAATAACTCAAACAGCAATATGGATAAACAACAATGTGCACTCCCTGTACTTCTTTCCAGCCTTACAATAAAGAATATGCTGTGCAATCCTAAGACAAAACCAAAGGGTGGCCCCCTCAATCGTTTACGACTGAAATAAATAACATCTGGTACATATTAAGAACTTCTGTATTGCACTTCACTGATTTAAAGCAGTCTAGGCCAGGTCAGAAAGGGACAACACAACTTACTGTACAACTTTCAGCAGCCTAGGCCAGGTTAGAATGGGATCACACAACTTACTGTATGACTTACTGTAGTCTATGCCAGGTTAGGATGGGACCATGCAACTTACTCTATGACTTACTGCAGACTAGGCCAGGTTAGGATGGAACCACGAATTTATTATACAGCCTGGTTCCTGCCAGTTGGCACTGTAATATCTACCGCCTTTTGCTCATGTTTTTGTTTATGTTTATGAAATTCCTTTATGATATTTAGTAACTGGGGATAGTTACCAAACCAGAGGAGCACAGTAATAGCCTAGTCTTCAGTTTTATCTTTGGTTTCATCCCATGGTTCCCTTATTACAGATACGTATATACTTTTATCCTAAGGAAGGTAGTGATAATAAAAAAAAAATTTTGTGGTTTTCACCTCTAAAAATGGTATGAAATGTATAAAATACAAGTGCAGAAAAATTACACGATTCATGTATCTGACAAGAAATTCAAGTAGGATACCACAGCAGCTGTAACCTTGCACACACCTGGATTCTATCTTGGCCTTAAAGACTGGGAAGAGGATACATTTCACCAATCCCAATAACATCAGTTTGGATACTTCCTTGGGTGCCCTAATTATTATCCACTTAGCCTCAAACAAGAGGTCTACTAGTCTCCTCCACCAATATTGGTGAGAAATATATGAAATCAGTGTACAACTATTGAACAACTCAGCACAGTTTTATTACCTTGGAAATTAAGTTTTCCTATATTATTAGTGTTGCTGATGAAGGTGGTGATGTTATTGGCAGTCAATTATTATTAACCTTATATCTTTATAGGGGACCCTTTGGGACCTCGCATCTTTATCGGGACCCTTCAGAAATGGGGGGTTTTTGGTTGGGAAGTAAACACACGGTAAAAGAACGGACATGTTATTGTTATGATGGCCACCCTGGAATGGTGCTATGCATACACAAGGCGCATGGGAGCCATATGTTCAAGAAGGGATTGGCCAAGGAAATTTATAATAAAAGGAACTATACTAACCTAACATAACCAGCTGTGTTACTTAGCCGGGGGCAGACCCCCAGTGAAGGAAACTCCACTCTTTACCAAAAGTTTCCCAATAGCACTGCACATGCACGATAGAATTCCAGGATGGCCAACATACAATAACATATCAGTTCTGAGGTTAATTACAAATTAATTACAGCCGACTGCAAAAAATAATAGTAAACTCTCGATAAGCAACCAAAATACTATAAAAAAAAACTAAATTTACAAGGTAATACCCCATGCAGAGTTGTTCTGTAACTCTAACCAGACCAGGAAGAGGATTAATTTCCCCAAACCTAATGGCACTGGTTCAGTTACTTGCTTGGGTTCCCTAATTATAACCTATTTAGCCTACAAGGTAGAAATAATAGCCAGTTAAAAACAAAGACATTTACTAGCCTGCATCGCCTATACCTAATGGTGAGAAATGAAGCTACGTATTAGGTATTTCTAAGTAACAACTAGGGTAAAACACCGCTGTGCGACCACTGATCGGACAAAAGACCATTTTTTTACTCGATAGTATTTAACTGGTGAAACAACGCTACAATTGCACATTAAAGCATATCATTCAAAGATTGAAGTTTTGTCAACAAAATGAGATACATGAAACCGCCATACAAAATAAATTAAGCATGTGAAGTCCTCGTAAAATATGGTGTTCAAGGCAGTTTTTAAATCCAATATGATGTGAGATGGTTGTGTGCGTAATTCAGTTCTACAATTGGGACCACGTAATTCCTAGAGCTCATCTGAATATTTGTGTATACATGTAACATTTATTGATATTACTCAAGACTTTAGTTGTAATTAGCACAATAAAACATTCTGTTGCCTATACTAGTAAAAGTATGAGACATCTTATTCCCAGTGTCATGTTTTGAACTGAAATACATTTTACATTGTAATCGGTGGTTATATCCTTACTGCCATCACAACTAAACCTCCACAGTCCTTATTTGATTGTAATTAAACACATCTCATTCTTAATTCACTCCAAATTCCACTTTTAATATTTGAGTTTGTTTACAGCAAAGCCATGGTGGGAATAATTTTTCAGCTTTGTTGTACATCTGGCAGCCAGAATCCACGAGCAGCAGACAACAGTTTAGTGAATGTTTAAGACAAAAAATTTGTACTTCTTTACTAGCACTTTTCATTTAAGCCTATATTACTATTTTTAATTTTATTTTAATTTTTAATAATTGTATGACTGAAATAATGTTTTTAATTTTTAATAATTGTACGGTTGAAACAAATGTAACCTTGAATGTTTCCGCTATACGAATGACAAGTCATCATTGCCAATTTAGTGGAACTTGACAAACTGTTTCCATGAATTCTAGATGTCATAGTAATGCAAAAATGATAACATTGCTCTAATATTTATGTGTATGTATATATATTACAAATTGACACTCTAAATTCACTTATTTCCACGGTTCTGTGTCTTATCCTAAGTTTGGAGGGTAAACACAAACCAATTGTCAACAGTGATAAAAAATAGGAAAGCGCGAACAACACATTGCAGCTAATGTTCACAGCAAAAGCGTTAAAATTTGTGTCAGGAATCTGGTTATTTTTACAACAACGAACATTTTCAAATGAATTATCATATGTAATAAACTTATGCAATTCATAACCTTATTCTGGTGTTTTTGTGAAGAAAGTGTACCAGCGTCTATGGGTGCAAGTAGTGTGTGGATCTAGCACAGAACGTAGGAAGTTTGTTGACACAAGTGACTCCGCAAACATCAACATGGCATAATCTACTGTATGTTAGGTGTTTCAAGTAAAAATTTTGAAAGCGTCATGGAGGTAAGTTAGCACTGCACATGGCTAGAATTTCATTAAATTCCATTTAATCGGAAATTACGGCCTTAATTTCTTACTTGGGAGAAAAGCTATTTTTTGGGATAATGGTCACGCTACCATACAGGTGGTCACCTGGCCACACAACAGTTTTACCCTATGCACAAACTTTAAGAAACATAACCAAACTAACCTATAGTACCCTAACCTAATCTATTTGGCCATGTTACTTAGCTGAGGGGACAGATCTCATAGTGAAGTAAACTCCACTTTTTACCAAATGTCTCCTGTAATTCTACACATGTGTGATAACACTCCAGAATGGCAACCATACAAAAACAATCAGTTCTTAGGTTAATTACAGTCGACCAATAACAAATAAATTCTTAATACTACCTAAGTAACCATAATACCATTGGAAAAATCAATTTCAAAGGAATTACTAATTACATCAACCAAAGGGGAAACAACTGCCTTGAGTCCACCTTACTCAGGCAGATCACCCTTATTGACTCGATGTTTAATTGGTGAAACAATAATACAATTACATCTTTGAGCATACTATTCAAAAGATTGAAGTTTCGTCACCATACTGTGATATATGAAAGTGCCATACGAACTAAAATAAGCATTAGAGGTCTTCATAAAATATGTTTTCAAGGCAGTTTTTAAATCCAATATGGCGTCTATCGCATCCGGTCCCTTTCTTCTCCGGCATCGATACCATGTCCTTCCCAGCGCTCATTTGAACAATATTAGCATATATATGTAACGTTTATTGATATTACTCAAGTTTGAAGTTTTAATCAGCACAATAAAACATTCTGTTGCCTATAAAAGTGAAAGTATGAGATGTCTTCTTCCCAGGGTCATGGTTGGAACTGAAATTAATTTTTACCTTGTAATTGACTGTTTTATCCTTACTGCCATCATAAATGACACTTCACAGACCTTATTTGATTGTAATTATACACATTTTGTTCTTAATTCACTCCAAATTCCACTTGAAATACGTTGAGAGAGTGTTGACAGTGAAGTCATGGCGGGAACAATTTTTGTCTTAATGTACAGGATGTTCAAAAAGTTCTGTATACCATTAAAAGTATCAACTGCTCAGAAACCATGTAACAAAGTAATGCAGTTTTTTGTAGATTGAAGTGCTCTGAGTGTAAACTTGAATGTAGAACATTCTACAAAAAATAGCATTACTTTATGTTATGTGGTTTCTAAGCAATAAACACTTGTAATGGTATTGGACACCATGTACGTATGTATGGCTGTCAAAAGCAATGGCGAGTGGACAATAGATTAGTGAACTGATTATGAAAAAAACTTTGTATATCTTTATAGCAATTTTCATTTATTCAAGTCTACAGTACTATTTTGACTTTTTTATTTTTAATAATTGTACTACTTAAGCCTGAAATAAATGTAACCTTTAATGCTTGCATACTTGGAAGGGCAAAATTTTATTATTGCCAATTTAGTAGAGCTTCAGACATACGCTGATGCACTTACAAACTGTTTCCATGAATTCTATTTGTCATAGTAATGCCATAATGATAAAATTTCTCTAATATGCATATGTACTCCAAAGATAAGCTAATTTCACTTATTGGTAGATCTAGGATACTTATCCGTGGCGGCCTAGACTATGGCAGTTGCGGTTTTTTCATGCAGTTTTACCTACTGAACTAGAATTTTAAGTATTATTTATTCGGACGACTGTAATTAACCCCCAAGCGGCCAGTACTAAACAAGACGAAATACATTGGACGCCCCAATCTCTAGTGGATGTTGTATCCGCAGTTACGTTCCTTGCATGGACCCCCAATCTCTAGTGGATGTCGTATCCGCAGTTACGTTCCTTGCAGTCCGTGCGGACTGCTTCTGTAAAAATACCACATATTTTCACGGTTTTGTGTATGTCTTACACCCAGTTTAGAGGGTAAACACATACCAACTGAAAAATAGGAGAGCGCGAACAACACCCCAGCTACTGTTCACAGCGCAACCGTTGATATTTGAGTCAAGAATCCAGTTACTTTTTCAACAAGCAATATTTTCAAATTAATTATCATGAATACATAATAAATATGATATTGTTATAATACAATAAAGTTTCATACATACTTACCTGGCAGATATATACTTAGCTAAGACTCCGTCGTCCCCGACAGAAATTCAAATTTCGCGCCCTGCCCTGGGCGGCAGGACTAGGAACCATTCCCGTTTTCTATCATATTTTCTCTCTTCCACCTGTCTCCTGCGGGGAGGCTGGGTGGGCCATTAATCGTATATATCTGCCAGGTAAGTATGTATGAAACTTTATTGTATTATAACAATATAATTTTCATACAATGAACTTACCTGTCAGATATATACTTAGCTGATTGGCACCCTTTGGTGGAGGGTAAGAGACAGCTAATATGGAATAGACAGGTAAACAACATATGTTGTAGGTATAAAAGAAAAACCTTGGTTCCTACCTGATAGGTGGTAGACTTCGTGGCTGTAGCCCGGTAGTCTGCATCACCTCAAGACTTTAGCGAGATATGTGATCTATGGCTAGAGTTCTTGTGGGTCTGTCGATGGGTATATGAACCGCTTACTCGGCAGAGCCTGAAAGGACTTTGTCAATGGGTACTAGACCACTTCTATGACAACACACCTTATGAAGGAGCACAACCAATCCCGACCACCTGATCCTAACCACCTTGTTAGTATATAGAATTGTTCTGAGTTATCCCCGAACTCATTACAAACAACCCATAACTCGAAACTAAAACGCATTCATACAAAAATTCTCAAAAAAAAATTTTAATACTCCTCTAAAAGATATCACAAGAGTTCCTTACTGAATAACAGTGACTGGCTGCCAGTGCAGCACCGAGCCCTCTTTGTCAGCAGAAATCTAGAACATATCTAGTAGAAGGTATGTACAAAGTTAAGGATTGGTGTTTGCTCCCGTACCCAGTATCGTATCCGCGATACGAAAGGCCCCAGAGAAAAACATTTCTCGTAGGTCACGCGAACGTCTTTAAGATAGTGAGATGCAAATACCGAATTGCACTCCAATATGTCGTATCAATGATTTTCTTTAGCGACATATTCTTCTGAAAAGAGAGAGACGTCGCCACTGCTCTAACTTCTTCATGAGCTTTTACTCTTAAAAGCGGAAAAGAGTCGTCAGGACAGAACTTGTGACATCTGTAATGACGCTCCTTATGAAGAAAGCTAAATGCGTTCTTAGACATGATTCTTGTGGGGTCCTTAATTGAACACCAAAGACTTTGTTGTCCTAGAGCCTCCCATTTTTTTGTTTTCTTCCTTTGTAAGTAGAACTTCAAGGCTCTTACAGGGCAAAGAGACCTTTCTGTTTCTCTACCTACTAGACTCGATAAGCCTTTAATCTCGAATCTCTTGGGCCAGGGATTCGAGGGGTTTTCATTTTCGCTAGAAAAAGTTGTTTCAAACGAGCCAGAAGGCCGAGTCTCTGTTAAGCCGACTTCATCTTCAAGGGCGTGAAGTTCACCAAACTCTTTTTGGGCTGTCGTCCCAAACAGATAGGAGAAACAAGCATTTCCTCGTTACATCCCTGAACGAAGGTTCAAGTCGTGCAGATCTTTATTATCAGCAATCTCTAGGCCTCTGTTTCTGAAGACTGCCGAAAGCATGCTCATGTATCCTTTGATAGTCGATACAGATAAGTGAGAGACCTCTCTCAGGAACAAAAGGAAATCAGCGATTTCGGTTATAGAGGTACTGGAGGAGGACAACTTCTTAGACTTACACCACCTTCTAAATACCTCCCACTTCGACTGATAGACTCGTCTAGTGGAAGCTCTGCGGGCTCTAGCGATAGCGCTTGCAGCTTCGCGAGAAAAACCCCTCGCTCTGACAAGTCTTTCGATAGTCGAAAGGCAGTCAGCGCGAGAGCGGGGAGGTTGTGATGAAACCTCTCGAAGTGTGGCTGTCTGAGAAGATCCATCCTTTTTGGAAGGGATCTTGGGAAGTCTACTGTCCACTCCAGCACCTCTGCAAACCAATCTTGTGCTGGCCAAAACGGGGCTATCAGGGTCATCCTTGTCCCGTTGGACGCTACAAACTTTCTCAACACTTGCCCCAGGATTTTGAAAGGGGGAAAAGCGTACACGTCTACATGCGACCAGTCTAGCAGGAAGGCGTCGACCACGAGAGCTCTTGGGTCTTCCACCACTGAACAAAAGACTTCCAGCCTTTTGGAAAGGAAAGTGGCGAATAGATCTACGTGAGGAGTTGCCCCAACGATCCCAACCCAAAAGACTCTGACACACCTCTGAATGAATGGTCCATTCTGTGTGAAGGACCTGGCTTCTCCTGCTCAGTCTGTCCCGCCCTGACGTTTTCTCGTACCCTGAACAAATCTTGTCAGGAGGGTGATGTTCCTCTGGGAGGTCCAAAGTAGCAGATCTCTTGCTATCTCGTATAGGAACAAGGAGTGTGTTCCTCCTTGCTTCCGAATGTAGGACAGGGCGGTAGTGTTGTCCACATTCACTTGGACCACACTGTTTGCCACAAAAGGTTCGAAGAACTTTAGAGCCAAGTGAACTGCTAGAAGATCTTTGCAATTTATGTGCCAGGACACCTGTGCTGCCTTCCAGGTGCCTGACTTCTCTCGGTCCTAGTGTTGCTCCCCAACCCTTCTCCGATGCTCTAAATACAACACTCGGCTTGGGTTCGGTTCGGAACTTCCAGAGAAATTCCCTTGTTCTCGTTTTAGAGGGGACAACCACCATTGCAGGTGTGTTTTTCATCTCCATTGGAAGGAGAAACTGTCGGAGAGAAGTCCCGTCCTTCCAATTCCATGATCTTCTCAGGAAAAACTGAAGAGGACGAAGATGCAGTCTTCCTAGAGGAAAGAACTTTTCGAGTGAGGAAAGGGTCCCTAGAAGGCTTAACCATTCCCTCGCCGAAGCCCGTTCTTTCTAACCCTGAAGAAGAGAGAGACTTTCTCCAAGCCTCTCACGATTCTCTCTTGCGAAGGAAATACTCAAAAACCCCGAGAATCCATCTGAATCCCCAGATAGACCAAGTTCTGTCTGGGAATCAGTTGTGACTTCTCGAGGTTCACGAGTAGTCCCAACGCCTTTATCAGATCTAGGGTCAAAGAAAGGTCCTCCAAACACTGTCTCTCTGTTCTGGCCCTGATGAGCCAATCGTCCAGATTATAGAGAGATGTTGACGCCTTTGAGGTGAAGAAACCTCGCCACATTCTTCATCAGGTTTGTGAAGACCATGAGGAGCTGTGGACAGGCCGAAACACAAGCCCTGACTGAAAGATCCTTCCCCCCCGTCATGAAACGGAGGTACTTCTTCGAAGAAGGGTGAATCGGGACATGAAATAAGCGTCCTGGAGATCCAGCGACACCATCCAATCTCCTTGACGTAAAGCCGCAAGGACTGAGGCCGAAGTTTCCATAGAAACTTCTCCTTTAGAACGAACTTGTTCAGAGCGCTGACATCTAGTACTGGTCTCCAGCCCCCCGAGGCTTTCGCAACCAGAAAAAGCAGATTGTAAAACCCCGGAGAGTTTTGCTCCAGAACTAATTCTATAGCTCGTTTGTCCCACATTTGATTCACCATCAGACGAGAGTATCCCTCAGTACAGGGTCCCGTCCCTGTATCTGGCTGACAGTTCCCGCGGAATAGTCGTTAGGGGAGGACTGTCCTGGAAGGGGATAAGATATCCCTTCCTGATTATGGACATCGAAGAGGTGTCCGAGTTTATGAATGTCCAGGCGTCTGCAAATTCGAGAAGCCTGGACACTGGTGTTTGGAGGTTGTCTGTCTCACTTCCCTTTCTTAAAGGGACGGGAAGAAGCTTTACCTCTCTCTCAGGACCTCTTCTCTTAGAGGGAGCTCTGGAGGGGGGAGGGCCTCCCTCGAAAGGGCTAAACCGTAGAAGTCGGTCCTTTCTTGTCAACCGCAACTAGGGGTCTCTTCTTCCTTGCAGTTTGAAGGAGAAGATCCTGTGTCGCCTTCTCAGTCAGTGAGCGAGAAATGTCCTTCACTAACTGAGAAGGAAACAAGAAGTCTGACATGGGAGCAAAAAAAAAACCATGGCTGCTCTCTGTGAGGGAGAAAAACCGCCTTGGTTAAGAAGGCACTAAAAATACTCCTCTTCTTAAGGAGTACCGCTCCAAAGAGAGAGGAGATTTCTCCCGATCCGTTCTTTCTGTACTGCCTTATCAATACAAGAAAGAATACTCAGAATGACTTCGGGGTCTAGACCTTCCGAGTCATGAGCCTTCTTAGACATCACCCCAAGGGACCAGTCTAGGAAATTAAACACTTCCAAAATATGGAAGAGGCCCTTGAGGAGATGATCAGTCTCAGAAATCGCCCAAGTCACACGAGCTCCATTCAAAGCGGTCTCCGCGATGAATCAACCAAGGTTGAAAGTCCGCGGTTCGGCTGCCGCTGGGAGAGAAAGGCCCATGTTCTCCCCAGTTCGGTACCAGAAAACCTCTTTTTACACCAGAAAGTATGGCTGGAGGCATACAGAAGGTGGTTCTGCCCAGATCCTTCTTCGACAACATCCATTTGTCCAGAGACTGTAGAGCTCTCTTCATAGAGATCGTAGGTCTCATCTTCAACACCGACGAAGACTTCGGTACGATCGCACTCGAAAACAGTGATCGAGGCGAAGGAGGAGCCGCAGGAGTCAACGAATCTCCATACTCCTGCAAAAGAAGGTCCGTCAGAACTCTATAGTTAGAGACTACCTCTCTACCGTTAACTTTGTCTTCCGAATCTCCTTCCACACCGTGCGGAGAATCGGCCTGAAAAACGAGAGGATCTTCATCAAGTTCTCTCTCTACTGGTGACAAACTCCTACTAGGAGAGGGACTCATAGAGTGAACAGATTCTCTCTCAAGTCTACAAGTAGTCTCGCGTCTGCTTGACTTCTCACGCCTGGAAAGCTCTTCGCGCTTGGCTGGCGCCTCGCGCTTGGCTGGCGCTTCTCGCTTGGCTGGAGCTTGTTGCTTTGCTGGCATCTCGCGCCTGGCTGACGCCTCGCGCTTGTCTGGCGCCTCACGCAAAGCTGACTCCTCGCGCTTGGCTGAATCCTCGCGCTTGGCTGATTCCTCGCGCCTGGCTGGCGCCTCGCGCCTGAGCGTATCCTTATCTAGAGCAACTCGCTCGGATAGCTCCTGACGCTTGAACAAATCTTCGCGCCTGGAAGACCTCCCACGCTTGTAAGGCTCTTCATGCCTGGAGGACGCTCCACGTCTGGCAGGCGAAAGACGACGAGACTTCTTAATAGGAAGTCTAGCGTCCTTCTTGCGAGGGGGATCCCTCGAAAGAACTCCAACCAAAGAGGCTAACTGCTCTTGTACTGCTAGCAAAATCCTCTTGGAAAAGCCACACCAGCGTCCTCTTCAATAGAAAGAAGCAGGAGAACTCGAAGGAGTGGATCCTCAAATACCGTTCGAGGAAGGCGTCGAGACCAGCTTAGCCTTCTTGATAGAAGAGGGGGCTTCCTCCGAAGCGCTCCGGGCTCGAGTCAAACGCGCGTTCTTTCCAGTGCCTTTTCAGTGGCCTAGAAAGATCCGAGTCCTTCCACCCTCGTTTAGGTGAAGGAGAACCGGACGACGAGAAACAATCTCGTAGGACGCTTCTATTAAAGCGGTCCTGAGCAGACTGTAGCGAAACAGAACCTGCTGAAGGGACGCCTGACCGTTGGGGATTCCCCAACAACCTCCGTACGACTTTCGACTTTCCTTCTCCTCTGGGTATGTGAGTTTGGAAGAGGTCTAGGCCTGGGAGCATCGCAGGGACGGTCAGACGCCCCCCTCAACACTGGGAACACTCACTTCACTAAGTAATTCACTATCACTTCCCTTACCTTGCATGGCCGCCATCTTTGTCTTCATTTTACGAAGAGTAGCCTTCAGATTGGCGATTTCAGAAGCCGAATCCGAATGCAAAGCCTATGAGGGTTCAGATACATAGGGAGAATCAAATTCATTAATAATAGGAGAGTTAGACTCAGAAAAAGGCTCAATAGGCCTTGTACTCACACTCTTTTGTGCAGCCCGTCTAATTCTATCCCTCTCTAACTTCTTCAAGTAAGAAGTTAGAGTCTTCCATTCATTAGCATTCAACTTTTCACACTCAATACAGGTGTTAGCTAAAGAACAGTCAAACCCCCTACACTTACGACATACAGTGTGAGGATCAACCGAAGCCTTCGGTATCCTCACCTTGCAGCCTACATTCACACACACTCTCACACTAACACTTGAATCAGACATTCTATCAGAAAAATCAAAAGCAAGTCCAAATCCAGTCCGTACGTCACCAAGAAATCCAACATAGATGATCAAAAAAGTCTTGAAAAGCGAATTCCAGTCAGGAGGTAGTAACAACAATGTTGATACCACCGGCGACAGAGAAAATATGATGGAAAACGGGAATGGTTCCTAGTCCTGCCGCCCAGGGCAGGCAGGTAGATCACCTGACCTACCGGTAGCGAGTGGCGCGAAATTTGAATTTCTGTCGGGGACGACGGAGTCTTAGCTAAGTATATATCTGACAGGTAAGTTCATTGTATGAAATTATGTAATTCACTGATGATTAACTATTTCAAAATTCTCCTGCGCACTCTTCTTCCTTCCTCCTGAAAAATCGCGAGTTTCCTTGGACTTGAGGGCGAACGTCATCATCGTTTAAGATTGTTGTGAAGAAAGTGTCTCAGCGTCTATGGGTACAAATGGTGTGCGGATTTAGTCAAAAATTTTGAAAGCGTCATGGAGGTATACTTGCACTGTGCATGGCTAGACTTTCATTAACCTCTGTTTAATCTTAAATTATGACATTATTTTGTACTTTGGGAGAAAACTCTTATTTCAAGACAAAAGTAGGATAAACAACCGCATGGACTGGCCCAACTCACCGACGGTCACGGCTGGCCACCCTCCGAAAAAGTACTTATAACGCGTCCTGACACAGGAGATGGTCATCAGTCGCGAGTTGTTGTTGGTGAGAGAAACAGCTAAAGACCTCTACTCTCCTTTCAAAGTAAGTATTTTCTCCAAAGTTAGAAATTAAGGCCAAATTTAAAGCTTTAAACAGAGGGTAATGAAAAGGGTGGCCAACGCAGTGCAAACTCCACCAAAACGCTTTCGAAATTTCTACTTACGATTAAATAACTTAGAAGATTGACACCATCTCGATGTTTGCGGGTCACTTGTGTCAACAAACCTCCTATTTCCTGTAATAAATCCGCACACAACTTGTACCCATAGACGGTGGGGCACTTTCATCACAACAATCGGAAAACGGTCCCCGGCCACGATGTTTTTAAGGAAACTACTGTTTTGGTAGAAGACGACGATGAAGCGTGCACTAGATAATTATTTAAATAAATAGTAAAACATCAATATTGTACATATTTATGACGATTAATTTAGTAATATTTGTTATTTAAAAAGCAACTTGATTCCCAACTCAAATTTTAGTACTAATTATTTTTTGGAATTAGAACGTTCTTTCAAGTCCTGTATTATGACGTCACGACATCTTGACTTTTGTACCTATTGTAAATGAATTGCTATAGTACTCAACTTTCTTGCAGAACAGTTTACCAGTTATTCATGCAGATTGTTATCAGCCATTCATTTAATTGTTATAATTGTAATGGCATATATATCTTTATTATTTACTTTTTGGATATACGAAGATGTTTTACTGCAGGATTACCGCCGTAGTGCGACGCAATCGCTTTCTATCTCTGGGCCTCTGTCTGTTTTCACACAGTAAAAAATTAACTGGGCCGAATTTGCAATGACCAGAAAGTCGTTAAAAGAGGAAAGTAAGAATTGAGGAGAATATGTTTTGATTGAGAAAAAATACAAATTTATAAAATAGCTAGTAGCTTGTAAAAAATACTTTATTACAAAAAACTTGATTGACAACTAAGCAGCATACCTACTATGGGTTTCAGAGACAATGCAACACGTTTTTGGTTGGCAATTTTATTTCTGTAACGAGCACTCCTTTTTTTGTATCGAAAACAAGAACTTTTGCTATAGTGTATTACCACCCAGTGCCGTAATTTATAAGGGTATCGTGAATCACTAATCGTAAAGAATAACGACACCTGTCCCTGTACCAAGAGACAAAAACTCCATTATCCAGCAGTAAAACGCTCCACCTACCCTCTCCCCCGACCTCCACCGCCACCCCTGTCCTTCTTCCTTCCTTCACCTTACCTCTCTCTCTCTCTCTCTGTTGCCAATTGGTATGTGTTCACCCTCCAAACTGGGTATAAGACTTACACAAACGTGGAAATTGGTGAAATTAGCCTATGCAATGGAAACTTATATACATAAATATTAAAGCAATTTTATCATTATTGCATCACTATGACAACTAGAATTCATGGAAAGTTTATGATAATGCATCGGCGTATGTGTGAAGCTCCACTAATATGGCAATGATGATTTTGCCATTCTTAGCATGCAAACATTAGAGGTTACATTTATTTCTGGCATACAGTTATTAAAAAAAATCAAAATACTAATATAGACTTAAATCAATGAAAAGTGCTAGCATAAAAAAAATATATATTCCACTAATCGTCGTCTGCTCCGCGATCTTGTTTGTATTGCTCCGCCGATTCCATAGCAGACGAAACCCGTGGTCAACTGAACTGTAATCTACCCAAAAAACTTAATAATGAGTAAAGCAAACAATTAAGGGAGTAAAGCTTTGCATCTCACAGTGTCGTCGTCTGCTGCTCATAACTGTGTTTGTGGAGCGAGCGCTTTGGAACCAGGAACAGCAACGTGGTTCAGGTGCAACTTGGAGTGGATTAGGACCAATAATGTGTATAATAATCAAATAAGCACTGTGGAGTTTCAGTTGTGATGGTAGTAAGGATAAAACCACCGATTACAAGGTAAAAATGAATTCAGTTCAAACCATGACCCCGGGAATAACAAGTTTCATACTTTCACTAATATAGGCAACAAAATGTTAATCTATTGTGCTGATTACAACTGCAATCTTGAGTATGATCAATAAACGTTATATATATACGCTAACACTGTTCAAATGAGTGCTGGGAAGGCTGGGAAAGATGGTGGACACTCCGTGATTAGACCGGCCAGCCTAACGATAACCGCCATATTGGATTTCAAAACTGCCTTAAAAACATATTTTACGAAGAGCGTCACATGCTTATTTTAGTTCGTATGGGGCTTTCATATATCACATTATGTTGACGAAACTTCAGTCTTTTGAATGGTATGCTTAGAGTTGTAATTGTATTCTTGTTTCACCAATTAAATACAGCGTGATGATGGTGGATCGTCCGTGATTGTTTACCCTAGGTAGGTATAGGTTATACCAAGCGTAGAAAATAATATAAGTCTTATACGGATTGTATTCAGTGCTTCATGAGGTGATTTCTGAATCCATGACACTAAAAACACTAGCTTCCATAAGGTATGGTAAATTATAAAAAAAAAAAATTGTTTTCGTTACGGCGGCCTACCTTGTTCACCGCCACTTCATCAGTGGCAGATTTACTCTGAGCTGGGATGGCATCGGTGACAGTTATCGTATCTTTATTCCTTTTCGATGTCGATATACTGGCTACTCTCAAAACATTTCCGGATGGCCTTGCAATAGCACTCTTATGTCTAAGAAGGACCGTCCCGATACGAGATAGAGTAGCCATTTTTCCGGTCTAATTTCAGCGAGTGACGAAATCATTGTTTTCTTCGATAACGGAGAGTAATGTGTCTCAGTAACAAGCCTGGCAGAGAAAATCAGCTCGAAAGCCGAGAATATCATATATATATTCATGGTCCCTACTATGTTTTCTATATTTTTTCCATATTAAACAAAGCGTTATAGATTTTTAGACATAAATTTCTATAGTAACATAAAAGAGCTTTACAACAAATCGTCACAAGTGGTAGCAAGCCTCTACCGACTAAACAAACAATTTTAGAAAGGCTGTACTTCCAGACATTAATATTCATAAAATATATATCTTATAGATTTTTCATATTATACAAAGCAATATTGCTTGTCAGAAATAAAAATCTGTGCCAATATACAGACACCTTACAGATGCAACCTATCACAAGCGGTAGCAAGTCCTCTATTCACTGACCTCAAATAGTAACTAAACAAACAACAAAAGTCAGTTTCATTTCACTTCCATGGCAATACATATATTGCAGCAATATTAACATAATAATAATTATTAATAGTTTTTTTACGATTTTTTTTATTAAGATTTGAAATTTCCGAGAGCAACTTCCTGCTTTGAAATTTCGAATTTTAAAGATACATTGGTTGTTGTGCTGGTACGTGTGAAATTTGTCGTTCACTTTAAACACAACCGAATTTAACTAGTTTACGATACTGTACGTTTTTAAATTAAACATCTTCGAGGCAAAATTACGGGGCACATTTAACATCGAAAATGAATTGGTTACAGACGTCGTGAATGATCATTATTATCTTCGTTCATTTTAATGGTAGGTAGTCCCCTTTCAGACCCTCGTTTGGTCCAATTACGGGGCACAGTTATTACAGTGCAGTTCATTTTTCTCGAATAACTTTGTTGTGCGTTACAACTATTTTTGAACAGAAATGTCTTTGGTTTCTTATCAAATGACTATGTTTTCGCACTTTTCATTCTTCCCTGAACAAGCTGAGCACTGAAAGTTCACTTGAAACATTTTTATTAACATCATATTGCTTCATCAATCTATAATTGTCACGATCCTAAGAGTTTTTGTTCTTTTTTTTGTGTATATTTTTGTTGGAATACTCTTACATTTATGGTTTTATTCTTTATCGCAATGTACGTCAAAACATTTGTAAGGACAACGCTTATTCATAATTTTCTCTGTACATAATTCATCATTCGCGTTGTTCTTACTTCCCCCTGAGAGAGCATTCAGCGGGCTTTCCGTCAGTGTATAAAGCTTGTATAACCACATATTGTGTACTTTTATATTTTGTATTTTATGTCTCTCAAGAAACACAAATCGGGTCTCGCCGACCCACTTTTACTCTCTCGCGGGTCGGTGACCACATTTTCCGTCCGCATGCTGTATATTTTATATTCCGCCCTTGACTGTAATAAACATCTCCTACGGGCTGCTCTATGAGCAAGAGCCCGTGCTGGCATAAAGCCAGCTTAATCCTAAACAACAAACAAGTAATAAACATCAGTACACTTCTACCTGCCTCTTTGTCCACCTCTCACAACTGGTGACCTCCCGGTTTGGACGGTGACCCAAGCGGTTTTGGCTCAGCCATTAAGGGACTCACTACCGCCGCTCACCTTCAGAGATCTTTAACGGACTCATACGGCGCCTCAGTATAGATCTCTGAAAGCTCCTACCGTGGAAATAACCAACGCCTCTAACGACTAAATACGGCATACCTGCAAGGTGTGTTCAGGCGTTTCCTCAAACGGTTTTGGCCCGCCATTCACGACTCTGTCGACCGTTTTTGTGAGAGAGGACAATGGGCGCAAACAGTACCTCGCGGGAAACCTCGCGGGAAACCCGGGCCTCCCCCGCCCCAGCGACGGACTCTGACACAGCGGCCGCTCAAGCTGTCAAATTGCCCCCCTTCACTACGGCTGAACCCCGTCTTCCTGGTTCTTCCGAGCCGAAGGGCAATTCCGGATCGCGGGGCTCACAAACAAAGTGCTGCAGGCTGACCTCGTCGCAGCGGCTCGACCGAATATCTAACTGGCTGACCGGTCGAGCACGAATCGGACTTGTCACGCTCGACGAGATAAAAGAAAGGCTCTTGACAGCCTATTCCGTGCCTATTGCTGAAAGGGCCGCCCGCGCCCTCGACCTAGTCGCGAACCCCCCTATGCGCGGCGCCGACACCCAAGATGCCTGGGACACTGTGATGGGCCTCGTCCGTCTGCCCGAAAATAGGCCCCGACGGAAAAAAAGGTAGAGATCAGCCTGAGCCGCGAAATATTCCTGCGGCAACTCGAGCCGGACGTCCGAAAGCAGCTGACCGACGCGTACACCCTAGAGGAAGACGAACTACTAGAGAAGGCAAAGAAGCTGACGTTGTCGAACAATGCCGCGAAGCTCGCCGCCCCCTCCGATCCTCCGTGTGCCTGGCCGCAGAGAAGGAGAAGACGACGACGACCCAACGCAAGAGATCGGCGCCGTATCCCAAGGGAAGTCCTCCCACACGCAGCGAGGTGAAAACTCCTGGTGCCGCTTCCACCAGAGGTTCGGGAGATTCGCCAGGAGGTGCGAAAGCCCTTGCACCTTCCAACAGTCAAAAAAGGCGACGGCAAACAAAACCAAGGCCGCCCGTGGCATCGGCCGCGTCGGAACCGCAACACACCGTAGGGGTTCTACGTCCGCGACGCGATCTCCGGCCGGAGGATGTTGGTGGATACGGGGGCATGCACTCGATATTCCCGCCGTCAGGAAAAGACCGTAGCCGCGAGCCCGACAAAACAACCTCCCTCGTCGCCGCAAACGGGACCCCCATCCGTTCCTACGGCACGAAGCCCCTCGAGATATCCATCTTGGGGCGAAAACTACGTCTGGGAATTCACAATCGCGGACGTCAGGATCCCGCTACTGGGGGCAGACTTCCTGGCGCAGAACGGCCTCCTGGTGGACGTGGGCCGCAAACGCCTCCTCGACACGGGGACATGCCTTTCCCTTCACTAGCAGCAGGCCCGGGCGCCCCCTACAATTTGTACCATCGCCCCCCACAAATACGGCAACCTCCTGCAGGAGTTCCCCGAAGTCTTCAAGCCGGAACTTCGTCAGGCGGCAGGGACGCCGCCCAAGCACGGGATATTTCACCACATAGCCACCACAGGCCCCCCGACACACGCGAAGTTCCGACGACTCCCTCCAGGCCGCCTCCAGGAGGCGAAGCAGGCGTTCTCGGAGATGGAACGAATGGGCATCTGCAGAAAGCATCGAGCCCTTGGGCGTCGCCCCTTGCACATGGTACCAGAAACCTGACGGCACCTGGAGGCCCTGCGGAGACTACAGAAGACTCAACCTCGCTACAATCCCCGACCAATACCCCTTGCCAAACATGCAGGATTTGACGGGGCCCTTCATGGGGCGAAGGTCTTCACAAAAATGGACCTCTTAAAATCCTATTTTCAGGTTCCAGTGCACCCCGAGGATGTCCCCAAGACTTGCATCATCACGCCTTTTGGCTCCTTCGTTTTCCATTACTCAACCTTCGGCCTGAGGAATGCAGGGGCCACCTTCCAGCGCCTGATGGACAGCATCCTGGGGACCTGCCCTTCTGCGTCTGCTACGTCGACGATATCTTGATTTTTTCCAGGTCCTTGGAGGAGCACCTACATCACGTCCGCCGAGCGGTCCTGAAACGCCTGCTAGGAAAACGGGCTGGTCGTCCGTTTCGACAAATGCACCTTCGGCGCCGAGAAGGTGGACTTCCTCGGACACGAGATCTCCGCGACGGGCGTGCGCCCCATGGCCTCGAAGGTAGGCGTGGTGCAGAAGTTTCCCAACACCAACCACGGTCAAGTCCCTGCAGGAGTTCATCGGAATGGTCAATTACTACCGCCGATTCATCCCCGCCGCCGCCCGCACCATGTCTCCTCTAACACAGGTCCTGAAGGGGAAACCAAAGGCCCTAACGTGGGAGGCCGAACAAGAGAAGGCTTTCAACGAGACGAAGAGGGCCCTCGCCAGAGCGGCGACATTATGCCACCAAGACCCTGCTGCACCTTTACGCCTCACCACCGACGCCAGCAACGTCGCCTGCGGGGCTGTCCTCGAGCAGGTGGTCCAGGGCGAAGCCCCAGCCACTCGCCTTCTACAGCAAAAAACTATCAGCCGCCGAGACGAGTTACAGCACGTTCGACCGCGAACTCCTGGCAGTGTACCAAGCAGTGCGACATTTCCGCTACCTCCTCGAGGGCTCCCCCTTTACGATCAGGACGGACCACCTCCCTTTGGTACACGCCTTCACCAAGGCGGGCGACGCTTGCGTCAGCGAGACAACAGAGGCACCTAGCAGCCATCGCAGAGTTTCGGGTTGCACCATCCAGTACGTGCTGGCGAGAAGAACCCCGTGGCAGACGCCCTATCGAGGATAGAAATCAACGCCGTGCGTCTCGGGGTCGACTACGAAGACCTCGCCCGGGAACAGGCTGCCGACCCGGAGACTGCCGCATACCGCACTGCTATCACCGCCCTCAAGTGGGAAGACGTGCCTTTCGGACCCGCAGGCATGACGCTCCTCTGCGACATCAGCACGGGCCGCCCGCGCCCGCTGATCCCAGCCTCCCGAAGGAAAGCCGTGTTCGACGTCATACACGGACTCTCGCACCCCTCGGGCCGGACGACGGTGCGACCTCCTGACGGAGAAGTTCGTCTGGCATGGAATTCGGAAGGACTCCCTCGAGTGGGCCAGGACCTGCGTGCCTTGCCAAACTAGCAAAATCCAGTCGGCACACGGAATCAGGCGTAGGGAAATTTCCGCAAGCCGAAAACGAAGATTCGGCCACATCCACATAGACGTCGTTGGCCCCCTGCCCCCGTCGGAAGGCGCCAGGTACCTCCTGACGGTAATCGATCGCTCCACCATATGGCCCGAGGCAACGCCGATGTCGGAGGCGACCACGAAAGCATGTGCCGAAGCACTCCTCGCCAGCTGGATCAGTCGATTCGGAGTGCCAGACGAAATCACGACAGACCGCGGACCATTTTTCCTGTCGGAGTTGTGGACTGCCCTGGCCCCCGCCTAATGGGAACGTCGCTACATGCCACCACCGCCTACAACCCAGCAGCTAACGGCATGGTGGAGAGAGTCCACCGTTCGATCAAGGCTTCCCTGATGGCGCGCTGCACCGACGAAAATTGGAAGAGCCAACTACCGTGGGTCCTCCTCGGTCTCAGGACTGCCCCGCGCGGGCGAAACGGCGAGGCATCACCCGCGGAGAAGGTATACGGGGAGCCATTAACAGTCCCTGGCGAGTTCTTCCGACAATGCCGACGACGCTGACGTCTCCATCGCCAGGCTTCGGGAATCCGCCGGGAAGTTCACGCCCTGCGTCAAAACCAAAAATTCTCCGACAGAACCAAACGTTTCCTCCCGAAGGCCCTATCATCGTGCAAGCACGTCTTCGTCAGGGACGACGCCCGCCGCCCGCCTCTAACGAGACCCTACCGCGGTCCCTTCCGCGTCCTACGACGCACTGACAAGGCATATCTCTTATCCATCAACGGTCGCGAGGACTGGGTCACAATCGATCGCCTGAAACCAGCCTTCATCATGGACGAGGACCTCGCAGACGCGGATTCCACAGGGCGCCTCAATCTTCCTCGGAAAAAAAGCGACTCCTTCGATCGCCAAACCTCCTAGCCGTAGCCGCGGCCGCCCTCGAAAGACGGTCGAACCCCCCGAGGATCACCTCAGGGGAGGCATCCCGTCCCCGGAAAACCCCGAGGATCTCCCACCACAAACAACTAATATCACGCACCCGAGGGCGCCTCCGCCGTCCAGCTCGCTTCCGCGAGTGACTACCCGAAGTACAAAGAAGTCAGCCAACAATCATACCTAATTATTGTCTTAGGGGGGGAGTATTTGTAAGGACAACGCTTATTCATAATTTTCTCTGTACATAATTCATCATTCGCGTTGTTCTTACTTCCCCCTGAGAGAGCATTCAGCGGGCTTTCCGTCAGTGTATAAGCTTGTATAACCACATATTGTGTACTTTTATATTTTGTATTTTATGTCTCTCAAGAAACACAAATCGGGTCTCGCCGACCCTTTTACTCCTCTCGCGGGTCGGTGACCACATTTCCGTCCGCATGCTGTATATTTATATTTCCCTTGACTGTAATAAACATTCTACGGGCTGCTCTATGAGCAAGAGCCCGTGCTGGCATAAAGCCAGCTTAATCCTAAACAACAAACAACGTAATAAACATCAGTACACTTCTACCTGCCTCTTTGTCCACCTCTCACACATTTTTTACTAAGCAAGCAATGAAGCTCTATAAGGATGAATGGAGTCGTATCCTATCCCGATTATTCATTATTTATCTATCTTCTTTCTGTAGTAAATTATACAGTCCCTTCCGAGGTTAAACCTTCTGATATAAAATTCTATAAACTTCTACAGGCGTCTAGCCTAGTAATTACATAGTTATGTAAAATCATATTTAACATGTTCATGTATTCCTTCGGAAGGCTACATTTCTTAAAAGTCTGGAAGGTTATGTACATTTCTTGAGCGATTGCCCTATTTTCACTACATTTGATAATTGATACCATATTTAAATTTCATCAATGAGAACTATATTTGCCACTGTTTCTACTATTTGTACTTCTACCATCTTTAACACTGCGTATCATCTGCAAAATAAGATTCACTTTTTCATTTACGGATACAGGCACTTGAGTGGATTCAAACGGGAACATTTTTTTTTTTCTAATAAGCCGTTCCCCGTAACGACGTCTTTTTTTTTTTTTTTTTTTTTTTTTTTTTTTTTTTTTTTTTTTTTTTTTTTTTTTTTTTTTTTTTTTTTTTTTTTTTTTATTTTTTTTTTTTTTTTTTTTTTTTTTTTACATTAAGTTGGATATATCCCAATATGACCCCTTGCCAGAACAAGCACAGCTTCATTCACCTCTGTGTTCGGTAAAAGTTCAAAAGTTGTGCCCGTTAACCTATTCCCAGCGATCGTGGCCTGATTAGACGCAGATCAAAGACACATCTAGACCAAGGTCTAAACAAGGATACATCCTAACTTATCCTTTCTTCAGTCTAACCTATCCTACGGCACCCATATCTGACCGGGCGAGGAGGAAGGGCTTTTCGCCTCTGTGGAACCCCAACGTGACATCATGCTTAGCAGAAAGACGTGTGTGCAATCATTCTGCAGTACTTCCCTCCCTTGCACGCAATATGGTAATTTCACGATATCATAAATTATGAGCTTTTCACTCCATATCAGTCTCTGCAGTATCCAGTTAAAGCACTTTCGATTACCAAAGTCTGTTATTCGCCATTCCTCCTTCCTACCAAAATGACAGTCTACTCATTTTTCACCTCCCGAATAATTCTTGCTCTTCATTTTCTCCACCAAACCAAACAAAATATAAACTGGATAGAGTCGAGTTGCTTATGACACCATAATTTAAGACTGACAAGTTATAGGCCTAACGCAGTTCAAGTTAAAACAGTGCTCTAAGAAGGATAAAATGGCACTTTCTACCATATACCTATCAGATTGCTTACACTTGGAAAAGAAAGGCCAAGTTGTCTTGTTTTTATCCCAAGGCTGGTGTCTGTTGAACAATTCCTATAATTTACTTATAATCTTCATCTTAAGTAAATGCTTTAATAATGAAGTCACAACTTTCGCTCAGCTTTCTCTTGTTCTCCAAAAACTAACAAAACATTCTGGTGTAAAGAAATCATAAAATTACTATAGTTCATCAGTAACGATGTATTTCGATTATAGAAAACGGAATGTGTTACATTTCAAAGAATGACATTTTTAAAGCAATAACTAAACCAAATAAACTGTCAGTGTGCAATGGTTTTTAACTCCTCTTTTAAAGCTTCCAAGGACAGGTCTTTCTGATTGCCGAATTTATAAAAAAAAAAAAAAAGTTTATACGTTTTCCACCACAAACATCTGACCTTTTTAGGGTGACCTCGAAAGTTGTGGCCTTTAGATTCTCAGAAAATATTTACAAAAGAGGTTGCTAATCCCACGCCCATTTCTTGGATCCTTGCCGACGCTGGTACCTATTGAGAGCTGAATAAATCAGTGACAGTACGCCAGTGTAAGGACAACACTTTATCCCCAAATTCTTTGTACATATTCCTACAATCGCGTTGTTCTTACTTCTATCCTAGAGAGCGTTCAGCGGACTTCTCGCCAATGTATATATCATATAAGATCATGTTTTGTATGCTTTTATATTCTTAGTTATATGTCTCACAAGAAACACAAATCGGCTGTCGCCGACCCATTTTTACTCTCTCGCTGGTCGGATACCACATTTCCGCCCGCACGCTGTATATTTGAATTTCCTTCACCTGTTATAAACTGCCAACGGCCATACCACGTTGAAAGCACCGCTCCTCGTCCGATCAGCAAAGTTAAGCAACGTTGGGTCTGGTCAGTACTTGGATGGGTGACCACCTGGGAACCAGAGGCTATTGGCGTCTAAATTTTTCCTACCATTACCACATTCTCACCATCTTGAGCAAGAGCCCGTGCTGACACAAGGTCAGCTTAATCAAAAACAACAACATAATAAAGTCAGTTCACTTCTACCTGCTTCTTTGTCCCCACCTCACACCAGGATCAAACCGTGAAATTTACACAAGAGGAACTGGAGCGCACCAAGGTTATTCCTGGTGAAAAGGATGAAATTAAATCACAGACAGGAAGAGAACAAAACAGTCTTTATTTAGTTCAGCGCATTTACATATAAATGAACGATGAAAGTATATTTACAATGTTTACCCCCCGCCGTTTCAAAAATCTAGGCTTCTGAATTTCCCTAAAAGGCCCTTAAAAGAACAAACTGGAAGCAACGTAAAAGTACAACGTGTATATATGCCGACAAGCCGTCTATATTGCGAGGGAGATAACGAGACGAATCTACTTCTCTACAATACAAGATATATATATAATATATATATATATATATATAATATATATATATATATATATATATATATATATATATATATATATATATATATATATATATATATATATATATTATCAGTATATCAAATTCATTTGCAAACATACAAGAATCAAAGAGCACATGTACACAAACTCCTTGCATGTACACGCATTCGCACAACCAGACACACAAGACTACAAAATAAACACACACACACGTATACAGTTCAGTAATAGTGTTATAACATAGTACAGCCAGCGGATAATACATTTGGTTCACATTTTCTAAAAGATTCCATTGACGGATCCATCCCTAAACTGAACGTTTTCTCTCCCAAAGTAGTCGTTGATGTTGTAATATGTCGCTGCAGCATCGCACGGAAGAGCCAATTCTGGGAAATTGCAAGTTAGCGTCGACTGAAAAGAAAAGAGACAAAATGGATCTGAAATCAGCTAGAAATTATTTAAACGAAAGCAGCAATCTGGAAACGTGCAAGCAGTGAATGACATTGCACCATAAAGGTACTGAAATAAAACGAAATCTTATTCACTTAAACAATTCGGGGGAGTGCATCTTCTTGCAGTTTTATTTTTATATATCACGAGATATACCTAAATCAATTATTGCCGCATTCACACTCAAAACTTCCTCAACACTCACCACTTCATGCACAGCAGACTCACCAGCAACATGTCGAACCTCCCTATACAAACTGTGCCATTCAATCTCACCCTTTGTTCTCACTCCCTGAAATCGCTTCCTTTCCCATTTTCCTGCACAACGTAAGTGTAAGTAAACATATCAAATTGTATATATAATTTATATACTGTATATATATTTTTTATTGAATTGAAAATATATATAATTTTTTCATTGTGTCGTGGACTCCCTAGGGCCTTCTCTAGGACCCCCAGGAGTCCGTGGATCCTAGTGTGGGAACCACTGCTTTAACCTACAGTAACTATATTACCTTCATGTCACCAATTTCTCACCTTTTACTTCTTCTTATGCCAAACCTAATACTATATAAAGTTCATCCTTCTAGGTTCCACCTGTCTATCTTTGGAATTGAACAGTCACACTTCACTTCCATAAAGGAGACTTGGTTCAACAAACCCTCCATACATTTTTAAAAACCTTGTTCTCCACACTCCCATGAACATTCCTAGTTCATTGCAAATATCTGGCACTCATCCTGCTACTTTGCTGGATTCAGCTACTCTATAATTCACCACATCTTTCATCCTGCCATCTAAAATCTTCACTACTAAGTATTTATAAGAATCTACAGCTTTTATCCTCTCACCTTCCATTCAAATATTCATTATGCCATCTTCCTGGTTCCAGTTTACCCTTAAATACACACACACATATATATGTAAATATATTATATATATATATATATATATATATATATATATATATATTATATATATATATATATATGTAAGACATAGGGTTTTGGATTAATAATATATTGTTCGTGCATTCTCTGTAACCTGTGGAATGTGGAAGGACAGGGCAGATAACGACCTGAGAATAGCTGCTCAATGAGTTTCTAGGGATGGCGTGAGATAAAAGTGCTTAGTTCAGGAAGTCAATGTACGACAGTTTATGAACTCGTCTCAAAGTGCCTTTGTGAAACTAGATGCAGCTAGAACCGCGAGGCGCTAGCGAACTGTGTGTTCGTATGTGCGTTGTGCGCCTCTTTCTGTTAAAAGCATTCATACCCAAGCCTATGGGAGGGATTTTGACAGAGGGCTTCGAGTCATAGGCAAAGATGCCGTGGCATTCGCCGGGGGAGTTTTTTGTGGCATAGTGTTTAGTGTCCGGTTGGGAATGGGTAAGTGTTACCTTTACTTTAGCCAAAGGGGTGGCTTGTTTGATATCTTGTAAGATGTTCCATTTTGTTAACTTTGTCTTTAAACTTGTGTGTACTTACCGGGATGTGTTCTGTATCTTTGACAGACGGTTCTGGATTTCGGGGGGACTAAAAAAGAGTTCCCAGGACTTTTGGGTGACTTGACAATGATTGTTTTGTTTTAAGTTAGTCTGTAAGACTGGATTACTTAGTTAATCGACTTAGTTATTATTGTAAATAAACGTTATGTTATGATGCAACTCTCTCATTTTCATTACCTGTTAGAATGGAGAAAGTAGGTGGGGATAGAGAGAGAGAGAGAGAGAAGAGAGATGGGGTGGTTGCCGGGAGAGAGAGAGAGAGAAAGAGCTGAGATGTGTAATGGAGTTATGGGGTCTGCCTTCCGTTTCGCTGTCCACGCTTACCTGATGAATACTGGGGGTTTCTTTTCCCCCATGTTTATATATATATATATATTTATATGTGTGTATGTGTGTATAAACATATATACACATAAACATATATAAGTATATAATATATGTGTGCGTGTATGTGCTTTTCTGTATGTATGTATTTGAGGGTAAACGAGAACTAGGAAGATGGAGTAATGAGTGTTTGTGTATGTGTATGTGCACGCGGGTGTGTATATACATCCACACAGGCATGAGGGTAAAAACAGGGAAAATATCAGTTAGTGATTACACTCACCTGATCAAAAATGGATCCTTGGCCACAGAGGAAAGAAAAACATCCTGGTGAAGGAATTCCCTTCGGGGTCGACGTAAGGGTAACACACGTGAAAGACGGCGCAGCCATTGGCTTGGTCGGCGTAATAACCGTATGGACGGTTGGCACAGCTGTGTAGAATATTCATTTTTATTATTATTATTAAGATATGAAGTAGACGAGCCTCCAAGTACTTGTGCGCAAATTCACTGTTCTGGGAGTGTTTTGAAAAGCAACATTTTTAATATATATATATATATATATATATATATATATATATATATATATATATATATATATATATATGTATATATAAATTCTTCAGTTAAAACAGGATACGTTTCAAGTATTTAAGGCCCATTAAAACACTCAGGTTTAAACTTAAGAACTATATTTCGGTGGTCTAACTTCCACCCTTATAAAGGGTGGAAGTTAGTCTCCATCCACCGAAATATAGCCCTTAGCTATAAACCAAATGTGTTTTGATGAACTTTTTTACGTTGATATATATATATATAATTTAAATATATATCTATTCATATATATATATATATATATATATATATATTATAATAAATTATATATATATAAACGTTCGACTTTAAACTGTTTACCTTCCAGAAGGTATCTGCAGACGAAAAAAGGAACATGCAGCCGCTGCCATATTAGTATAACTTAAACTGCTAAATCGTAGTTGAAACCCCAGTGCACTTCGCATATATCTATATATATATATATATATAATATATATTATATATATTACTATATATATATATATATATATAAAAATATTTATATATATATATATAATAATATATATATAAATTTCCCTAACTTTAAATCAATCAAATGCATTTTCCTAAAGCCTGTAAACATGATTAAGTTCCATCATCTAATCGAATGAATAATTAATTAGTACACGTGCGGTGAAACTGTTGCATTCTAAACATTCAAAATAACTGCCACTAATAGCAACTGAATTCACAGAATTTTATGAAAAGTCACGAGAAACAAACAAATACTAAGAGATTTACTCTTCCTCCTTCAAAATATTATTATAATGATACACCCACTTAAAAGTTTGACATCCAATAAAATAATAAAGATTTATCCCATTACCTCTTAAACATCATTATAATTCTACTACCATTCAGAAGTTTGTCCTCCGAATCTTTTCAATAAAAAAGAGACAATCTAATCAAACAAGTTCATTATAAACTTCTAATAAGAGGTTTGCCCACCGCCCCACCCCCTTCGCTCAAATATCATAATAATTTCACACCTAATCAGAAGTTTGACATCCATATCTTTCCGTAAAAAAATAATAAACCAATTATTTTAGCAGACAAATTCCGGCAACCAAGTTCCCTTTCAAACAACAAAGATTTATCCTTTTCCCCTTAAATATTTAAATTCTACACCCACTCTTAAGTTGGTCCTCTAAATCTTCCCCCCGTAGAGGGTTAGTGCCGTCAGTACACCTCATTCGGTGCAATGTAGGCATTACTTAAGGTTCTTTGCAGAGTCTCTTCGGCCCCTAGCTGCAACCACTTTCATTACTTTTACTGTGCCTCCGTTCATATTCTTTTTCTTCCATCTTACTGCCCACCCTCTCCTAACAATTGTTTCATAGTGCAACTGCTTTGAGGTTTTTTCCTCCTGCAACACATTTCAAACCTTTCACTGTCAATTTCCGTTTCAGCGCTGAATGGCCCTAGTTGGCCCAGTATTTGGCACAATTCCAAAAATCTATTTAATCAAAATCTAAATCTTTCCATTAAAAAAAAAAAAAAGATAAAAGCGTTATTTCAGCAAGTAAAGTTCTGGCAATTCGTCCCAGAAGAAGAAAACACGAGACGAACTTCTCCACTTACTCGAATCCATTCCTGATCTGGCCCAGGACGAGGGAGGCGTTGGAAGGCAGTTCGTAGACGAGAGGAGTCGAGTCTCTCCTGACGAGTCGTGGAAGGGCGGAGGAGGTCACGCCGAAGACTGGGCCCCGAAACAATGAGGGGGAGAATGAATGGAGGTTATGATGAATGAGGTGTTGCGACATTTAAGTTTTTTTTTTTGTCGAGAGTGCATCCTTGTACAATCTTGTGTATTCACACAGTTACTCGTAATTAGATGCATATATATATATATATATATATATATATATATATATATATATATATATATATATACATTTATGTGTGTGTGTTTGCATGTGCGTGTTTGTATATGCAGTGTGTAAATACTAACCAACGTGTGTACAATGATCTCTAGTGATTTTTTAGCATTTTTAAATATGCTTAATAATGAAAATCATAAATACATAAGAGGAAAAGTAATGAACCAAAAAAACTATGAACAAAAAACTCCTATTAATGCTGGTGGACAATGATCATTATCATATTATATTATATTCATAACTATCTATATAACTAAAAATAAATATTGTAGTTTTCGTGCATTTTTATCTATCTATCTATCTATCTATCTATCTATCTATCTATCTATCTATCTATCTATCTATCTATCTATCTATCTATCTATATATATATATATATATATATATATATATATATATATATATATATATATATCATGAGAGAGAGAGAGAGAGAGAGAGAGAGAGAGAGAGAGAGAGAGAGAATCAACAACTATGGTTCCAGCCCAGACCTCACGATCTGCAATTCTCAGAAACATTAAGTAGGTCATGTTGCAAAGACGATTTGCCAAATGTAAAAGCATAAATAATACATTTGAAAACATTAGCCACTTACAGATCGCCTCTGCAATTAAAACTTAGAAGAATTAACAAAACTGAACACACAAAAAGCGGAGAATATTCTCCACAAAGAGATTACATCCTAAGAATCTTGACGCTCGTCCCAGATATTCAGCATTATCTAAAAATCAAAACAAGCGCATCTTCTTCTTCCGTACCGAGAAGCAGAGCCTTGAGCAACATCTTGGTGACGATCGGGAGGAGAGAGCGAGAGAGAGAGTAGGAGAAATGTTCGCTGATGCTTCGAGGGGTTAAAGGAATCGTCTGGGGCACAATGACCTCCAGTGCCTCTTATATACACGTCTTCTGCCGATGACGTCATCCAGGGAAAGGAGAAGAAAGGGTTCGTTTCAAGGATTTTCGATTGTCAGTTTTGGTTCCAGGTTTAAGTTTGTAGGAATGTGAATGGAGTACATAGCGTTATTTAAATAATAATAATAATAATAATAATAATAATAATAATAATAATAATAATAATAATAATAATTATAATGAAAAGCATTTAACTTGATAACTTCAAACAAGGGTGTGCATTCTGGAATTATTCATATACAATAAAAATAAAAATAATAAAAAACATTAAAACTTTTAAGTGTCTTTTGACGCTTGAACCTCTTCTCTTTTTTTCCTTCCTTCCGACACTTAAAACTCCACCTCACTTCCTCGATCAAGATTTCCTCTCTTCAGACGATTGGAAAACAAAGTAAGAAATTCATTGAATGTAATTCATAACTGCAGAGAAAAACAATCTGTGCGTTTTCGAAACTAAATTCGATTACAAAATGTTTCTTGATGTAAATGCAGATGTGATCCTTACCTAAATAGAATAAACAAATAGAAAGAAAATCCTTACCTAAATAGAATATAAAATAGAAAGAAAATCCTTACCTAAATGGAATAAAAAATAGAAAGAAAATCCTTACCTAAATAGAATAAAAAATAGAAAGAAAATCCTTACCTCAATAGAATAAAAAATAGAAAGAAAATCCTTACCTAAATAGAATAAAAAATTGAAAGAAAAAGTCAGTAAACTAAAACTTGTGATAAAGTGCGATGGTCCAGTACATTCCATGCTATTTTCCTTGTACTTTTAATAAACAGTACCCCTTCATTCACGTCCTCTGTATTAATTCTCCTTCTCCGTTTCATCTCGACAATAGTAAAAGTCTTCATAATATCATTTGTGAAGAACTGGGATCATTCTGATAAAAAAAAAAAAAAAAAAAAAGGGAGGGGATGGGAGGTGTGGAGAACGCTCTAAACTGTTTCTAATCGTATGCAGCAGAAGAGGTATTTTCTTAAGAAAATTATAAGCTAAATCAGACACACGAACAGGGCCGCTTCGAGAAATGTACAACGATGATAATGTTGATTCCGGGTTCGATCAAACTATAAATAACATAATACTTGAAGTGATCCTACCTGACACTTGGAGTTGACCATCTGATGCCTGGAGCATCGAAACTCCCATCTAAATAGCTTTCATATACGATTTGAAGATGATCATTTTTCTGCTGTCTGAGTCTGGCACAACCGAATTTCGGTGAAGCTTTTTTGGAAGATCATTTAGATTTATGCAGTTTTCGTATCGACAATGAGTACACAAACGTATCAAAACGTCTTTGTGTGTAGGTACGTGACGCCATGACCGGTTATATATAAAAAAAAAAAAAGTTTTCCTTTTTTGGTCTTAGCTGTTCATATAGACTGACTCATATACTAAAGGGAAAAAAATAAAATCTAGATGCATGCAAAATCATATAAGGATAAATCTCCAAAATGTTCGATTGACTATTTATAGGCTGATTTTAAATTCATCTATTCCTTAATAATACTGCCTTGTAGTAGTAGTAGTAGTAGTAGTAATGACACCTCCGGAATTAACAAAAACAAGAAAATCTAAAATTATGTTCAGAAGAACACTTACGCAACACCGACATAAATATTGCAATTAAGCTTAAATGTAAACAACGGAGCGCGATACTTATTAAAAACTTCCTGGTGTCATCAAATTATAATGAACATTATGTTTGTCGAAATAAAAGAAAAATAATAATAACACGGTTTTCGAAGAGACAGCACACAAACGGTTTTAGCTGACGGGGTGGGATGAAGGAGTATGAAATATCTCCCCTCCAAAAGGAACTGCAACATCCTAAAATCTTGATGATTTTACGTCCAAAGGAAGATTCTGGAGAGAGGACGCCTCCAAAAGCCACCGTCTGAGATCTAGAGAAAAAAAAAAGTATTAAAATCATCAGAAATTTCTTTCGAGGCAACCGACTTTTCTGTACTGCGTATAATGCCATATAAAAAACTCTCACAAACAGCACATGAAACCCTCAGCCACGGCCCATGAAACTTTCAGCCACAGTCCGTTGGTGGCCTATGTTGGTGCCTATAACTTGTTTGTTTGTTTGTATGTATGGTGTTTTTACGTTGCATGGCACTTGTGGTTATTCAGCAACGAGACTAAACGGCTTTACGTGACTTCCGAACCACGTCGAGAGTGAACTTCTGTCACCAGAAATACACATCTCTCACCCCTCAATGGAATGCCCGAGAATCGAACTCCCGGCCATCGAGGTGGCACGCTAACATCATACCGACCACGCCACTGAGGCGATAAGGCGGCGGTGCCAAAAGTACGATTATGGCTAACTTTAACCTTAAATAAAATAAAAACTACTGAGGCTAGAGGGCTGCAATTTGGTATGTTTGATGATTGGAGTGTGGATGATCAACATAGCAATGTGCAGCCCTCTAGCCTCTGTAGGTTTTAAGATCTGAGGGCGGACGGACAGACAAAGCTGACACAATATAGTTTTCTTTATCGCAAAGTATGTCAAAACATTTTTTACTAAGCAAGCAATGAAGCTCCATAAGGATGGATGGAGTCGTATCCCATCCCGATTATTCATTATTTATCTATCTTCTCTCTGTAGTAAATTATACAGTCCTTTCCGAGGTTAAACCTTCTGTTATAAAATTCTATAAACTTCTACAGGCATCTAGCCTAGTAATTACACAGTTATGTAAAATCATATTTAACATGTTCAATTAAGTATTCCTTCGGAAGGCTACATTTCTTAAAAGTCTGGAAGGCTATGTACATTTCTTGGGCGATTGCCCTATTTTCACTACATTTGATAATTGATACCATATTTAAATTTCATCAATGTGATCTATATTTGCCACTGTTTCTACTATTTGTACTTCTACCATCTTTAAGACTGCGCAACATCTGCAAAAAAGATTCACTTTCATTTACGGATACAGGCACTTGAATGGATTCAAACGGGAACCGTTTTTTTTTTTTTTTCTAATAAGCCGTTTTATTTTTACATTAAGCCGGATATATCCCAATATGACCCCTTGCCAGAACAAGCACAGCTTCATTCACCTTTGTGTTCGGTAAAAGTGCAAAAGTTGTGCCCGTTAACCTATTTCCAGGGATCGTGGCCTGATTAGACGCAGATCAAAGACACATGTAGACCAAGGTTTAGACAAGGATATATCCTAATTTATCCTTTCTTCAGCCCAACCTATCCTACAGCACCGCACCCATATCTGATCGGGCGAGAAGGAAGGGCTTTTCGCCTCTGTGGAACCCCAACGTGACATCATGCATAGCAGAAAGACGTGTGTGCAATATCTCTGCAGTATTTCCCTCCCTTGCACGCAATATGGTAATTTCACGATATCATAAATTATGAGCTTTTCACTCCATATCAGTCTCTGCAGTATCCAGCTAAAGCACTTTCGATTACCAAAGTCTGTTATTCGCCATTCCTCCTTCCTACCAAACTGACAGTCTATTCATTTTTCACCTCCCGAATAATTCTTGCTCTTCATTTTCTCCACCAAACCAAACAAAATATAAACTGGATAGAGTCGAGTTGCTTATGACACCATAATTTAAGACTGACAAGTTATAGGCCTAACGCAGTTCAAGTTAAAACAGTGCTCTAAGAAGGATAAAATGGCACTTTCTACCATATACCTATCAGATTGCTTACATTGGGAAAAGAAAGGCCAAGTTGTCTTGTTTTTATCCCAAGGCTGGTGTCTGTTTAACCATTTCTATGATTTACTTATAATCTTCATCTTAAGTAAATGCTTTAATAATGAAGTCACAACTTTCGCTCAGCTTTCTCCTGTTTCTCCAAAAA